>NC_090342.1:1668316-1868316 GCF_035084215.1 Heptranchias perlo | reverse complement strand
AATTTGTAACGGAAAGTATATGCAGACAAAGGATTTTTAATATAGCTGTTTCTATTCTCGAGACAATTTAATTTCTCAAAATATCACTAAAGATTAATGCATGTTTTATTAACAATCTTTAAACGTATCTTCAGGTCCCAGCAGTAAGTCTCATGAATGACAGCAAAATAAATCCTTTCTTACAGACTTTTCTTTCTCCATTTAGATAATTAGACAGCAATTCCCACAACTAACGACAAGAAGATTAGGAACAAGAGGACAGTCAAAGTAAGTAATCAACCTCACGTTTCCGTCTAACTCTCACTGTACTTGTGCTGTATTCGGTGTGAGATTCAGGAGAGGGTTTTTTGCGAGATGTGCACGTATCTCCCTGAGTCACAATTACTTATCTTTTCATAGCAGAGGTTTGAATTTGTTGAAATAATCTAAAGCATTCAGTATAGAAGCAGAGTCTCCTCCTGAAAATTCAGTCATTTTGTTGCACTAAAAAAAATTGAATTAGGCAATAACTTGAAATATATTAATGACCTGGACTTGGGTATAGAGGGTATAATTTCAAAGTTTACAGATGACACGAAACTCGGAAATGTAGTGAACAATGTAGAGGATAGTAACAGACTTCAGGAGGACAGAGACAGACTGGTGAAATGGGCAGACACATGGCAGATAAAATTTAACACAGAGAAGTGTGAAGTGATACATTTTGGTAGGAAGAATGAGGAGAGGCAATATAAACTAAATGGTACAATTTTAAAGGGAGTGCAGGAACAGAGAGACCTGGGGATGTATGTACACAAATCTTTGAAGGTAGCAGGACAAGTTGAGAAGGCTGTTAAAAAAGCATATGGGATCCTGGGCTTTATTAATAGAGGCATAGAGTACAAAAGCAAGGAAGTTATGCTAAACCTTTATAAAACACTGGTTAGGCCTCAGCTGGAGTATTGTGTCCAATTCTGGGCACCGCACTTTAGGAAGGATGTCAAGGCCTTAGAGAGGGTGCAGAGGAGATTTACTAGAATGGTTCCAGGGATGAGGGACTTGAGTTATGTGGAGAGACTGGAGAAGCTGGGATTGTTCTCCTTAGAACAGAGAAGGTTAAGGGGAGATTTGATAGAGGTGTTCAAAATCATGAAGAGTTTTGACAGTGTAAATAAGGAGAAACTGTTTCCAGTGGCAGAAGTGTCAGTTGCTAGAGGACACAGATTTAAGGTGATTGGCGAAAGAACCAGAGGGGAGATGAGGAGACATTTTTTTTATGCAGCGAGTTGTGATGATCTGGAATGCGCTGCCTGAAAGGGCGGTGGAAGCAGATTCAATAATAACTTTCAAAAGGGAATTGGATAAATACTTGAAGTGAAAATATTTGCAGGGCTATGGGGAAAGAGCAGGGGGAGTGGGACTAATTGGATAGCTCTTTCAAAGAGTCAGCACAGGCACAATGGGCCGAATGGCCTCCAATGCTGTATGATACTATGAACTTGAATAAAGTTGCACAAAACACAAAGAGAATTTAATACTAAAACAAATTGTGTTATCAGATAATCTGAATGAAGTGACTTTGAATTAAGAGGAGTGGACTATTGCTGTTAAAACTGCATAAAGCAGAATTTTTTTGCAGAAACGAGCCCAGCGACTCTGTAAACCACGTCCCACCTACAATGGGAATTATGTGTGTGGCAAGGGTTGTACAGCACTTTTATTTAGCTGATTATTGGTAACACCGATGGCCCCAACATTCTGATAACACCAAGGGGTTAAATTTCCTCGGGGTTACTCCCGCTCTGCCAGTGTAACTTTAGCGGAATCTGGTTACGTGAGGAAACGGGATTTCTGCCAAACTCCCACCAAAGTTACAACAGAAGACCCTTGGAAATTCACCCCCAAGTGATATCGTGACACAGTTAAAACCGATCTTCTTGGGCTAAATGAATGAAAACACTCATTAAATTCATTTGCCTCTAGTTAAAAATCCACAAGAGATATCAGTAGAACAGGTGCCAATCTGGGTGGTCTAACCATCTCCATTCATGACTTTGGACCTCATACATTAATTGTGTCAGCCCCATTTGTGGAAATATCTTTCATACTGTTGTCATGATTTACCCATTCTGTGTTGGGAATTGAAGGTCTAATTTTATCCGTGCGGCTATCTCAATGAGACTGATGCTGAGCGGTTGAAAAATGTACAATAACATTCTTACTAGAAAATACAAAAATAGGAACATAAAAACATAGGAACAGGAGGAGGCCATTCAGCCCCTCGAGCCTGTTCCGCCATTCAGTTAGATCATGGCTGATCTGTACCTCAACTCCATTTCCCCTCCTTTGCTCCGTCTCTCTTGATACCCTCACCCAACAAAAATCTGTCAATCTCAGTCATGAAATTTTCAATTGACCCCCAGCATCCACAGCCTTTTGGGAAAGAGAGTTCCAGATTTCCACTTCCCTTTGTGTGAAAAAGTGCTTCCTGATTTCACCCTAATTTTAAGATTGTGCCTCCTTGTTCGGAATTCCCTCTCCAGAGGAAATAGGGTAGATACAGAGAAACTATCAAATACCTTTTATCATTTTAAATACCTCGATTAGATCACCCCTCAACCTTCTAAACTCGAGAATACAAACCAACTTTATGCAACCCGTCCTCATAATTTAACCCTTTTAGCCCCGGTATCATTCTGGTGACTCTGCGCTGCACCCCCTCCAAGGCCGATATATCTTTCCTGAGGGGCGGGGCCCAGAACTGAACCCAGTCTCCAGATGGGGTCTGTCCAGAGCTCTGGACAACTTCCTCCCCTTTGTATTCCAGCCCCATTCAGATAAAGGCCAACATCCCATTAGCCTTTTTGATTACTTTTTGTACCTGTCCACGAGCTTTTAGTGATTTCTGTAAATCGGCCCCCAAATCCCTCTGCTCCTCATCTCTCACCCGTGAGAAAATATTCTGATTGTCTTGTTCAGATCCATCACATTTCCTCACATTGATCTCCATCTGCCCCAGTTTTGCCCACTCACTTAATCTGTCTATGAACCTATGGAACTTTCTGCTCCCATTGACACTATTTACTGTGTTTCCTAACTTAGTGTCATCTGCAAACTTGGATATATAACTGTGTTCCTTCATCCAAGTCCTTGATATATATGGTGAGGAGCTGAGGCCCCAGTGCAGATCCCTGGGGAACGTCACTTGCTACATTCCATCAATCAGAGTTATCCCCACTCTCTGTCTCCTCCCTCCCAACCCATTACCAACATATGTCACAAGGTTACATCCAATTCCGTGGGCTTTTATTATTGCTACTAGGGATAGTATGGTGTGCTCGAGCAGACAGTCCTGTAAGCAGGAGTCTATAGACTGGAGCTGAGTGTGGGTGGATTGATATATTTTATTTTTTCTCGTATTGTGGGCGTCACTGGCGAGGCCGGCATTTATTGCCCATCTCTAGTTGCCCTGAGAAGGTGGGGGTGGGCCTTCTTCTTGAACCGTTGCAGTCCGTGTGGTGAAGGTGCTGTTGGGGAGGGAGTTCCAGGATTTTGACCCAGCAGTGTTGAAGGAACGGCCGATGTATGTCCAAGTCAGGATGGTGTGTGACTTGGAGGGGAGCTTAGTGGTGATGGTGTTACCATGCACCGGCTGCCCTTGTCCTTCTGTGTGCTGGAGGTCGCATTGCTGGGAAGTGCAGCTGAAGTATTCTTGATGAGTTGCTGGAGTGCATTTTGTAGACTGCGGCCACAGTGGGCCAATGGTGGAGGGGGTGGATATTCAGCCCAGTAGCAGACTGTTCTGTCCTGGATGGCGTCGAGCTTTTTGTGTTGTTGTAGCTGCTGCACCCATCCAGGTAAATGGAGAGTATTCCATCACTCTCCTGACTTGAGCTTGCAGATGATGGAGAGGCTTTGAGGGGTCAAGATGCTCAATAATAACCCTCAAGATGCTGATGGTGAGGGAGTTGGTGAAGGTGATGATGTTTAAGGTCAGAGGGCGGTATATGGGCCTTTACTTGTTGGAGATGGTCATTGTCTGGAACTTGAGTGACGCCAATGTTACCAGCCACTTGTCAAGTCTGCTAAGAATAGATGTTACCAAGGTCCTGTTGTAGGTGCTGTGAATAGAGATAAACCTGGTGGAATCATCAGTAAACAGCCGCAGTCCTGATATTACGACTGAGAAAAGGTCATTGCTGAGTATGATGTGTTGGCAGCTGTGGGTATCATAGTAGGAACAGCACAGAAGGAGGCCATTCGGCCCATCATGCCTGAGCCGGCTGTTTTGAAAGAGCTATCCAATTAGTCCCACTCCCCTGCGCTTTCCCCATAGCCCTGTAGATTTATCCAATTCCCCTTTGAAAGTTATTATTGAATCTGCTTCCACCGCCCTTTCAGGCAGCGCATTCCAGATCATCACAACTCGCTGCATAAAAAAAAGTTTCCTCATGTCCGCTTTGGCTCTTTTACTGATTACCTGGAATCTGTGTCCTCTGGTTACCGACCCTCCTGTCACTGGAAACAGTTTCTCTTTATTCACTTGATCAAAACCCTTCATGATTTTGAACTCTTGTATTAAATCTCCCCTTAACCTTCTCTGCTCCAAGGAGAACAATCCCAGCTTCTCCAGTCTCTCCATGTAACTGAAGTCCCTCATCCCTGGTACCATTCTAGTAAATCTCCTCTGCACCCTCTCTAAGGCCTTGACATCCTTCCTAAAGTGCGGTGCCCAGAATTGAACACAATACTCCAGCTGAGGCCTAACCTGTGTTTTATAAAGGTTTAGCATAACTTCCTTGCTTTTGTACTCTATGCCTCTATTAATAAAGCCCAGGATCCCTTATGCTTTTTTAACAGCCTTCTCAACCTGTCCTGCCACCTTCAAAGATTTGTGTACATTCACCCCCAGGTCTCTCTGTTCCTGTGGCCCCTTTAAAATTGTACCATTTAGTTTATATTGCCTCTCCTCATTCTTCCTACCAAAATGTATCACTTCACACTTCTCTGCATTAAATTTTATCTGCCATCTGTCTGCCCATTTCACCAGTCTGTCTCTGTCCTCCTGAAGTCTGTTACTATCCTCCACATTGTTCACTACATTTCCGAGTTTCTTTGAAACTTTGAGATTATACCCTCTATACCCAACTCCAGGTCATTAATATATATCAAAAAGAGCAGTGATCCTAATACTGACCCCTGGGGAACACCACTGTAAACTTCCCTCCAGTCTGAAAAACAACCGTTCACCACTAATCTCTGCTTTCTGTCCCTTAGCCAATTTTGTATCCACGCTGTCACTGTCCCTTTAATCCCATGGGCTTTAATTTTGCTCACAAGCCTATTATGTGGTACTTTATCAAATGTCCTTTGAAAGTCCAAAGACACACCATAGAATCATAGAAAGGTTATAGCACAGAAGGAGGCCATTCGGCCCATCGAGTCTGCGCCAGCTCTATGCAAGAGCAATCCAGCTAGTCCCACTCCCCTGCCCTATCCCCTTAGCCCTGCAAATTTTTTCATTTCAAGTACTTATCCAGTAGCCTTTTGAAGGCCATGATTGAATCTGCCTCCACCACCCCCTCGGGCAGTGCATTCCAGATCCTAAACACTCGCTGCGTAAAAAAGTTTTTCCTCATGTCACCTTTGGTTCTTTTGTCAATCACCTTAAATCTATGCCCTCTGGTTCTTGACCTTTCTGCCAATGGGAACAATTTCTCTCTATTTATTCTGTCTAGACCCTTCATGATTTTGAATACCTCTATCAAATCTCCTTTCAACCTTCTCTGTTCCAAGGAGAACAACCCCAGCTTCTCCAGTGTATCCATGTAACAATAATCCCTCATCCCTGGAATCATTCTGGTAAATCTTTTCTGCACCCTCTCTAAGGCCTTCACATCTTTCCTAAAGTGCGGTGTCCAGAACTGGACACAATGCTCCAGTTGTGGCCAAACCAGTGTTTTATAAAGGTTCATCATGACTTCCTTGCTTTTGTACTCTATGCCTCTATTTATAAAGCCTAGGATCCTGTATGCTTTTTTTAAGCCGCTTTCTCAACCTGCCCTGCCACCTTCAACGATTTGTGCATATACCTCCAGATCTCTCTGTTCCTGTACCCCTTTTAGAGTTGTGCCTTCGAGTTTATATTGCCTCTCCTCATTCTTCCTACCAAAATGTATCACCGCATTTTTCTGCGATAAATTTCATCTGCCACGTGTCCGCCCATTCCACCAGCCTGTCTGTATCCTCTTGAAGTCTATCACTATCCTCCTCACTGTTCACTACACTTCCAAGTTTTGTGTCATCTGCAAATTTTGAAATTGTGCCCTGTACACCCAAGTCCAAGTCATTAATATATATCAAGAAAAGCAGTGGTCCCAGCACTGACCCCTGGGGAACACCACTGTACACCTCCCTCCAGTCTGAAAAACAACTGTTCACCACTACTCTCTGTTTCCTGTCACTTAACCAATTCTGTATCCATGCTGCCACTGCCCCTTTTATTCCATGGGCTTCAATCTTGATGACAAGCCTATTATGCACCACTTTATCAAACACCTTTTGGGAGTCCATATTCACCACATCAACCGCATTGCCCTCATCGACCCTCTCTGTTACCTCATCAAAAAACTCTATCAGGTTAGTTAAACACGATTTGCCTTTAACAAATCCGTGCTGGCTTTTCCTAATCAATCGACACTTGTCCAAGCGACTGCTAATTCTGTCCCGGATTATCGTTTCTAAATGTTACCCCATCACTGAGGTTAAACTGACCGGCCTGTAGTTGCTGGGTTTATCCTTACACCCTTTTTTGAACAAGGGTGTCACATTTGCAATTCTCCAGTCCTCTGGCACCACCCCCGTATCTATGGATGTTTGGAAGATTATGGCCAGTGCCTCTACAATTTCCACCCTTACTTCCCTCAGCAACCTAGGATGCATCCAATCCGGACCGGACTCTGGCAGCATCTTCTTCCTTGGTAAAGACAGATGCAAAGTATTCATTTAGTACCTCGACCAATCCCTCTGCCTCTATGTGTAGATCTCCTTTTTGGTCCCTGATCAGCCCCACCCCTCCTCCTACTACCCGTTTACTGTATACAGCCTACAGAAGACTTTTGGATTCCCTTTTATGTTGGCCGCCAGTCTATTCTCATACTCTCTCTTTGCCCCTCTTATTTCCTTTTTCATTTCCCCTCTGAACTTTCTGTATTCAGCCTGGTTCTCACTGGTGTTATCAACCTGACATCTGTCATTTGCCCCTTTTTTTCTGCTTCATCAAGTCTGTTTGACCCCACATTAATCGTTCTACCCTCATCAACCCTCATCAACCCTCTCCGTTACTTCATCAAAGAACTCAACCAACTTAGTCAAACACAATTTTCCTTTAACAAATCTGTGCTGATTTTCATTTATTAACCCATACTTTTCCAAGTGCTGATTAATTTTGTCCCGGATTATTGTCTCTAAAAGTTTCCCCATCACCGACGTTAGGCTGGCTGGCCTGTAATTGCTGGGTTTATCCCGCTCCCCTTTTTTGAACAGGGGTGTAACATTTGCAATCCTCCAGCACCATCTCCATATCTAAGGAGGATTGGAACATTGTGGCCAGAGCCTCCGCAATTTCCACCCTTACTTCCCTCAGTAACCTAGGGTGCATCCCATCCAGACCGGGTAACTTAACTACTTTGAATACTGCCAACCTTTTAAGTACCTCCTCTTTATCTATTTTTTTATTATTCGTTCATTGGATGTGGGCGTCGCTGGTGAGGCCGGCATTTATTGCCCATCCCTAATTGCCCTTGAGAAGGTGGTGGTGAGCCGCCTTCTTGAACTGCTGCAGTCCGTGTGGTGAAGGTTCTCCCACAGTGCTGTTAGGAAGGGAGTTCCAGGATTTTGACCCAGCGACGATGAAGGAACGGCGATATATTTCCAGTTCGGGATGGTGTGTGACTTGGAGGGGAACGTGCAGGTGGTGTTGTTCCCATGCGCCTGCTGCTCTTGTCCTTCTAGGTGGTAGAGGTCGCGGGTTTGGGAGGTGCTGTCGAAGAAGCCTTGGCGAGTTGCTGCAGTGCATCCTGTGGATGGCACACACTGCAGCCACAGTGCGCCGGTGGTGAAGGGAGTGAATGTTTAGGGTGATGGATGGGGTGCCAATCAAGTGGGCTGCTTTGTCCTGGATGGTGTTGAGCTTCTGGAGTGTTGTTGGAGCTGCACTCATCCAGGCAAGTGGAGAGCATTCCATCACACTCCTGACTTGTGCCTTATAGACGGTGGAAAGGCTTTGGGGAGTCAGGAGGTGAGTCACTCGCCACAGAATACCCAGCCTCTGGCCTGCTCTTGTAGCCACAGTATTTATATGGCTGGTCCAGTTAAGTTTCTGGTCAATGATGACCCCCAGGATGTTGATGGTGGGGGATTCGGCGATGGTAATGCCGTTGAATGTCAATGGGAGGTGGTTAGACTCTCTCTTGTTGGAGATGGTCATTGCCTGGCACTTGTCTGGCGCGAATGTTACTTGCCACTTATGAGCCCAAGTCTGGATGTTGTCCAGGTCTTGCTGCATGCGGGCTCGGACTGCTTCATTATTTGAGGGGTTGCGAATGGAACTGAACACTGTGCAATCATCAGCGAACATCCCCATTTCTGACCTTATGATGGAGGAAAGGTCATTGATGAAGCAGCTGAAGATGGTTGGGCCTAGGACACTGCCCTGAGGAACTTCTGCAGCAATGCCCTGGGGCTGAGATGATTGGCCTCCAACAACCACTACCATCTTCCTTTGTGCTAGGTATGACTCCAGCCACTGGAGAGTTTTCCCCCTGATTCCCATTGACTTCAATTTTACTAGGGCTCCTTGGTGCCACACTCGGTCAAATGCTGCCTTGATATCAAGGGCAGTCACTCTCACCTCACCTCTGGAATTCAGCTCTTTTGTCCATGTTTGGACCAAGGCTGTAATGATGTCTGGAGCCGAGTGGTCCTGGCGGAACCCAAACTGAGCATCGGTGAGCAGGTTATTGTTGAGTAAGTGCCGCTTGATAGCACTGTCGACGACACCTTCCATCACTTTGCTGATGATCGAGAGTAGACTGATGGGGTGGTAATTGGCCGGATTGGATTTGTCCTGCTTTTTGTGGACAGGACATACCTGGGCAATTTTCCACATTGTTGGTAGATGCCAGTGTTGTAGCTGTACTGGAACAGCTCGGCTAGAGGCGCAGCTAGTTCTGGAGCACACGTCTTCAGCACTACAGCCGGGATGTTGTCGGGGCCCATAGCCCTTGCTGTATCCAGTGCACTCAGCCGTTTCTTGATATCACGTGGAGTGAATCGAATTGGCTGAAGACTGGCTTCTGTGATGGTGGGGATATTGGGAGGCGGCTGAGATGGATCATCCACTCGGCACTTCTGGCTGAAGATGGTTGCAAACGCTTCAGCCTTGTCTTTTGTACTCACGTACTGGACTCCGCCATCATTGAGGATGGGGATGTTTGCAGAGCCTCCTCCTCCCGTTAGTTGTTTAATTGTCCACCACCGTTCACGACTGGATGTGGCAGGACTGCAGAGCTTTGAACTGATCCATTAGTTGTGGATCTTAGCTCTGTCTGTAGCATGTTGCTTCCGCTGTTTAGCATGCACGTAGACCTGAGTTGTAGCTTCACCAGGTTGGCAACTCATTTTTAGGTACACCTGGTGCTGCTCCTGGCATGCTCTTCTACACTCCCCATTGAACTGGGGTTGATCCCCTGGCTTGTTGGTAATGGTAGAGTGAGGAATATGCCGGGCCATGAGGTTACAGATTGTGCTGGAATACAATTCTGCTGCTGCTGATGGCCCACAGAGCCTCATGGATGCCCAATTTTGAGCTGCTAGATCTGTTCTGAATCTATCCCATTTAGCACGGTGGTAGTGCCACACAACACATTGGATGGTGTCCTCAGTGCGAAGACAGGACTTCGTCTCCACGAGGACTGTGCGGTGGTCACTCCTACAAATACTGTCATGGACAGATGCATTTGCGACAGGTAGATTGGTGAGGACGAGGTCAAGTAAGTTTTTCCCTCGTGTTGGTTCGCTCACCACCTTCCGCAGGCCCAGTCTGGCAGCTATGTCCTTCAGGACTCGGCCAGCTCGGTCAGTAGTGGTGCTCCCGAGCCACTCTTGGTGATGGACATTGAAGTCCCCCACCCAGAGTACATTCTGTGCCCTTACTACCCTCAGTGCTTCCTCCAAGTGGTGCCCAACATGGGGATGTTTTATCCTATCCAATATCACTACTACCTCCTCCTTTACTGCTACAATGGCTCTAGTGAGGACTGATGTGAAGTATTCATTCAGTACCTCAGCCATTCCCTCTGTTCCCACAAGAAGATCTCCTTTTTTGTCCCTAATCAGCCCCACCTTTCCTTTGGCTACCATTTTACTATTTATATGTTTATCAAAGACTTTTGGGTTCCCTTTTACGTTAGCTGCTAATCTATTCTCATACTCTCTCTTTGCCCCTCTTATTCCCTTTTTTAGATCTTCTCTGTACTTTCTGTATTCAGCCTGGTTCACCACTGTATTATGAACTTTACATTCATCATAAGCCTCCTTTTTCTGTTTCATTTTAATCTCTATATCTCTACTTATCCAGGGAGTTCTAGCTTTGGATGCCCTTCCTTTCCTGCTCATGGGGATGTGTCTACTCTGTACCCAAACCATCTCCTCCTTGAAGGCCTCCCATTTTTCAATTACTGTTTTGCCGACCAATTTTTGATTCCAATCCACCTGGGCCAGATCCCATTTTAACTCACTGAAATTAGCCCTCCTCCAGTTAAACATTTTCTCATTTGATTGTTCCTTTTTACTTTTCCATAACTATTCTAAACCTAATGATATTATGATCACTGTTCCCCAAATGCTCCCCCACTGAAACATGCTCCACCTGCCCCCCTTCATTCCCCAGAACGAGATCCAGCGCTGTTTCCTTCCTCATTGGGCTGGAAACACACTGTTCCAGAAAGTTCCCTGGTACACATTTCAGGAATTCCTCCCCCTCTTTGCCCCTTCCACTGTTACTGTCCCAGTCTCCATTGAGATAATTGAAATCCCCCATTATCACTACTCTATAGTTCTTGCATCTTTCTGTAATTTGCCTGCAAATGTTCTCCTCTATCTCCTTCCCACTATTTGGTGGCCTATAGACTAGCTCCTCTGTTGTTCCTTAATTCTAACCAAATAGATTCTGCCTTTGACCCCTCAACTGCATCATCCCTTTCCAGTGCTATAATCTCCTTTCTTTCCTTCCCTATCTTTCCTGAATATCTTGTAGTCGGGAATATTAAGTACCCTTTCCTCTTTGAGCCAGGTCTCTGTTATTGCCACTGTAACTATGGTGGAGGTTCACAGGTTAAATGGGGAATATTTAAATATAACAACGCTTTTGTTGATTTGTGTATCTGAGGTTGGTGACATTTGGGGAAATCCAAATTATATTCAAGTTATTTCTCAAGAGCAAGTTTACATTCAGGTGAAAGCTCCTTTTCTCAACTTTAGACTTTTCCCTTTAAAGACCAGCCTTGTGGGATAAACAGGAAAATAAATGAAAAACTTGAAGACACCAGATTTCTGGGGGCTTAGAATTAGTTCAGATTTTAAAGTAATGTTTAAACGGCTAAGAATATGCAACTGTGCACAAATGGAGCTGGTGTTGTCTCCGCTTGAGTTTGGCCAAGAATACGACCGAGAGCAGGACTTGGAATTACAACACTGGGGTTCCTGGTCACGATGTCCTGCTGCTGCTTTGAGCAAATTTCTAGCTTGGCACAGCATCTAAATGATGCTCGTCTGGAGCCTGGTAGGCACGGTAACCAACTAGTGATCTCGGCACGGTAACCAACTGGTGATCTTAGCACGGTAACCAACTAGTGATCTTAGCACGGTAACCAACTGGTGATCTCGGCACGGTAACCAACTAGTGATCTCGGCACGGTAACCAACTGGTGATCTTAGCACGGTAACCAACTAGTGATCTTAGCACGGTAACCAACTGGTGATCTTAGCACGGTAACCAACTAGTGATCTTAGCACGGTAACCAACTAGTGATCTTAGCACGGTAACCAACTGGTGATCTCGGCACGGTAACCAACTGGTGATCTCAGCACGGTAACCAACTAGTGATCTTAGCACGGTAACCAACTAGTGATCTTAGCACGGTAACCAACTAGTGATCTCGGCACGGTAACCAACTGGTGATCTTAGCACGGTAACCAACTAGTGATCTTAGCACGGTAACCAACTGGTGATCTCGGCACGGTAACCAACTAGTGATCTCGGCACGATGACCCAATCTAGTGATCTCGGCAGGGTAACCAAATAGAGATCTCGGCACGGTAACCAACTAGTGATCTCGGCATGATGACCCAATCTAGTGATCTCGGCACAGTAACCAACTAGTGATCTCTTCATGATGACCCAATCTAGTGATCTCGGCAGGGTAACCAACTAGTGATCTCGGCACGGTAACCCAATCTAGTGATCTCGGCACGGTAACCCAATCTAGTAATCTCGGCACGGTAACCAACTAGTAATCTCGGCACGGTAACCAACTAGTGATCTCGGCATGATGACCCAATCTAGTGATCTCGGCACAGTAACCAACTAGTGATCTCTTCATGATGACCCAATCTAGTGATCTCGGCATGGTGACCCAATCTAGTGATCTCGGCACGGTAACCCAATCTAATGATCTTGGCACAGTAACCCAATCTAGTGATCTAGGCACGGTAACCCAATCTAGTGATCTCGGCATGGTAACCAACTAGTAATCTTGGCACGGTGACCCAATCTAGTGATCTCGGCACGGTAACCCAATCTAGTGATCTCGGCATGGTAACCCAATCTAGTGATCTTGGCACGGTAACCCAATCTAGTGATCTTGGCACGGTGACCCAATCTAGTGATCTAGGCACAGTAACCCAATCTAGTGATCTCGGCATGGTAACCCAATCTAGTGATCTTGGCACGGTAACCCAATCTAGTGATCTTGGCACAGTAACCCAATCTAGTGATCTAGGCACAGTAACCAACTAGTGATCTAGGCACGGTAACCCAATCTAGTGATCTCGGCACGGTAACCAACTAGTGATCTCGGCATGGTAACCAACTAGTGATCTCGGCACGGTAACCAACTAGTGATCTCGGCATGGTAACCAACTAGTGATCTCGGCACGGTAACCAACTAGTGATCTCGGCATGGTAACCAATCTAGTGATCTCGGCACGGTAACCAACGAGTGATCTCGGCACAGTAACCAATCTCAGTTCCCAATCTAGCGATGTCACCATGGAAATCAATGTATGATATCAGTGTCAGTCAGGGATTGTTCACTGCTGCACAGGTGGCAGTAAGGACAATGTAAATCTTGAGACTGACTCAGTGTATGTTTACACTGCAGGGCTACTGTTGGTGCCAAGTGATTTACTAAACTGCCAGTGTACTTCTGGAGTCGGGGTCTGACCTGATTCTGAAGTGTGGTGGAGTGACACGCTCTGGAGGGAGTTGTGTCACATCAGTGCGGGATCAAACTTGGTTTACAAAGTACTCGGGTCTGCTGGTCCCACTCTACCTCAGGTTAAATGCTTAGAGAGCAAGGATTCCCCCTCTCTAAACATTTAAATGTCTAAGTGTTGGAAGAGAGATGGGTATCTAAAAGGTGTTCAGGCAGGTGCAGGGCTGTGCCCATAACAGGTGTTCAGGCAGGTGTATGGCTGTGTCCATACAGGTGTTCAGGCAGGTCTGCAGGGCTGTCTCCATAACAGGTGTTCAGGCAGGTGTATGGCTGTGTCCATACAGGTGTTCAGGCAGGAGTATGGCTGTGTCCATACAGGTGTTCAGGCAGGTGCAGGGCTGTGTCCATACAGGTGTTCAGGCAGGTGCAGGGCTGTCTCCATACAGGTGTTCAGGCAGGTGCAGGGCTGTCTCCATACAGGTGTTCAGGCAGGTGCAGGGCTGTCTCCATACAGGTGTTCAGGCAGGTGCAGGGCTGTGTCCATACAGGTGTTCAGGCAGGTGCAGGTCTGTGTCCATACAGGTGTTCAGGCAGGTGCAGGTCTGTGTCCATACAGGTGTTCAGGCAGGTGCAGGTCTGTGTCCATACAGGTGTTCAGGCAGGTGCAGGACTGTCTCCATACAGGTGTTCAGGCAAGTGCAGGGCTGTGTCCGGGCAGGTGCACAGCTGTCGCCATACAGGTGTTCCAGCAGATGTAAGGCTCTCTCCTAATAGGACAGTTGGGCCTAAATTCTGCAGCACCCGTTGATGACCAGAACCCTCAGGAGCACGGAGTGGGAGAACAGTCCCATTAAACTTCCAGTTGGCACGAACCAAGCAGTTTAAACAGACCTGAACTCTGGTCATTGCTCTCTTACCTGTCCCCACAGTCTGAGCTCACTGTTAGTGACCAGGGATACCTGGGGGAGCAGATTAATGGTCATCGTTATTTCACTTACACCGTCTCTGGCAGCGTTATTAAAAGTGTGGAGGGATTATGTGGACCTCTTAGTCCAGTGCTGAACCTAATATATAAAGGACAGAGTCCTTTCCACAAGTCTGTAAAAAGGAAGAGAGCAGCAAAAGTAAACGTTGGTCCGTAGAGGCTGAAACAGGAGAAATTATAATGGGGAATCAGGAAATGGCAGAGACGTTAAACAAATATTTTGTATCTGTCTTCAGAGTAGAAGACACAAAAAACATACCAGAAATAGTGGAGAACCAAGGGGCTAATGAGAGTGAGGAACTTAAAGTAATTAATATCAGTAGAGAAAAAATACTGGAGAAACTAATGGGACTAAAAGCCAACAAATCCCCTGGACCTGATGGCCAACATCTGAGGGTTCTAAAAGAGGTGGCTGCAGAGATAGTGGTTACATTGGTTGTGAACTTCCAAAATTCTCTAGGTTCTAGAACGGTCCCAGCGGATTGGAAGGTAGCAAATGTAACCCCGCTATTCAAGAAAGGAGGGAGAGAGAAAACAGGGAACTACAGGCCAGTTAGCCTGACATCAGTAGTAGGGAAAAAGCTGGAATCCATTCTTAAGGAAGTGGTAACAGGGCACTTAGAAAATCACAATACGATTAGTCAAGAGTCAACATGGTTTTATGAAAGAGAAATCGTGTTTGACAAATTTATTAGAGTTTTTTGAGGATGTAACTAGCAGGGTAGATAAAGGGGAACCAGTGGATGGAGTATATTTGGATTTTCAAAAGGCATTCGATAAGGTGCCACATAAAAGGTAGTTACACAAGATGAGGGCTCATGGGGTTGGGGATAACATGATAGCATGGTTAGAGGATTGGTGAACAGACAGAAAACAGAGAGTAGGGATAAACGGGTCATTTTCAGGTTGTCAGGCTGTAACTAGTGGGGTACCACAAGGATCAGTGCTTGGGCCTCAGCTATTTACAATATATATTAATGACTTAAATGAAGAGACCGAGTGTAATGTATCCAAGTTTGGTGGCAATACAAAGCTAGGTGGGAACGTAAGCTGTGAGGAGGACACAAAAAGTCTGGAAAGGGATATAGAGTGGGCGAGAACATAGGAACAGGAGTAGGCCATTCAGCCCCTCATGCCTGCTCCGCCATTTGATAAGATCATGGCTGATCTGTCATCTAACTCCATATACCCGCCTTTGGCCCATATCCCTTAATACCTTTGGTTGCCAAAAAGCTATCTATCTCAGATTTAAATTTAGCAATTGAGCTAGTATCAATTGCCGTTTGCAGAAGAGAGTTCCAAACTTCTACCACCCTTTGTGTGTAGAAATGTTTTCTAATCTCGCTCCTGAAAGGTCTGGCTCTAATTTTTAGACTGTGCCCCCTACTCCTAAAATCCCCAACCAGCGGAAATAGTTTCTCTCTATCCACCCTATCCATTCCCCTTAATATCTTATAAACTTCAATTAGATCACCCCTTAACCTTCGAAACTCTAGAGAATACAACCCCAATTTGTGTAATCTCTCCTCGTAACTTAACCCTTGAAGTCCGGGTATCATTCTACTAAACCTACGCTGCACTCCCTCCAAGGCCAATATGTCCTTCCGAAGGTGCGGTGCCCAGAACTGCTCACAGTACTCCAGGTGCGGTCTAACCAGGGTTTTGTATAACTGCAGCATAACTTCTGCCCCCTTGTACTCTAGTCCTCTAGATATAAAGGCCAGCATTCCATTTGCCTTCTTTATTTTCTGCACCTGTTCATGACACTTCAATGATCTATGTACCAGAACCCCTAGGTCCCTTTAGACATCTACTGTTTTTAACTTTTTACCATTTAGAAAGTACCCTGTTCTATCCTTTTTTGATCCAACGTGGATGACCTCACATTTGTCTACATTGAATTCCATTTGCCACAGTTTTGCCCATTCACCTAATCTATCAATATCGCTTTGTAATTTTATGTTTTCATCGACACTGCTGACAATGCCACCAATCTTTGTGTCATCGGCAAACTTAGATATGAGACTTTCTATGCCTTCATCTAAGTCGTTAATAAATATTGTGAATAATTGAGGCCCCAAGACAGATCCCTGCGGGACTCCACTAGTCACATCCTGCCAATGTGAGTACCTACCCATTATCCCTACTCTCTGTCGCCTTTCGCTCAGCCAACTTCCTAACCAAGTCTGTACTTTTCCCTCGATTCCATGGGCTTCTATCTTAGCTAACAGTCTCTTATGTGGGACCTTATCAAATGCCTTCTGGAAGTCCATATAAATAACATCCATTGACATTCCCCTGTCCATTACTTTAGTCATCTCTTCAAAAAATTCAATCAGGTTTGTCAGGCACGACCTACCTTTCACAAATCCATGCTGGCTCTCTCTGATTAACTGAAAATTCTCGAGGTGTTCAGTCACCCTATCCTTAATTATAGACTCCAGCAATTTCCCCACAACAGATGTTAGGCTAACTGGTCTATAATTCCCTGGTTTCCCTTTCTCTCCTTTCTTAAAAAGCGGAGTGACATGTGCAATTTTCCAATCCAGAGGGACAGTTCCTGAATCTAGAGAACTTTGAAAGATTATAGTTAGATTATGCATCCGCAATGTGCTCACCTACTTCCTTTAAAACCCTGGGATGGAAACCATCTGGTCCTGGGGATTTGTCACTCTTTAGTGCTATTATTTTCTTCATTACTGTTGCTTTAATTATGTTAATTTTATTGAGTCCCTGTCCCCGATTCAATGTTAGTTTTCTTGGGATTTCCTAATTGAGAAGGATGGCAGATGGAGTATAAAGTGGGGAAATGTGAGGTTGTTCACTTTTGTAGGAATAATGGAAAAACAGAATATTTTTTAAATGGTGAGAATCTATTAAATGTTGGTGTCCAGAGAGATTTGGGTGTCCTGGTACAAGAAACACAAAAAGTTAGCATGCAGGTTCAGCAAGCAATTAGGAAGGCAAATGGAATGTTGGCCTTTATTGCAAAGGGGGTTGGAGTACAAGAGTAAGGAAGTCTTACTACAATTGTACAGGACTTTAGTGAGACCTCACCTGGAGTACTGTGTACAGTTTTGGTCTCCTTATCTAAGGAAGGATATACTTACCTTAGAGGCGGTGCAGCAAAGGTTCACTAGGTTGGTTCCTGGAATGATTTGTTAACACTGATTTGTTAAAGGTAAATCGTGTTTAACTAACTTGAGAGAGTTTTTTGATGAGGTAACAGAGAGGGTAGATGAGGGTAATGCAGTTGATGTGGTGTATATGGACTTTCAAAAGGCGTTTGATAAAGTGCCGCATAATAGGCTTGTCATCAAGATTGAAGCCCATGGAATAAAGGGGACAGTAGCAGCATGGATACAGAATTGGCTAAGTAACTGGAAACAGAGAGTAATGGTGAACGGTTGTTTTTCGGTCTGGAGGGAGGTGTACAGTGGTGTTCCCCAGGGGTCGGTGCTGGGACCACTGCTTTTCTTGATATATATTAATGATTTGGACGTGGATGTACAGGGCACAATTTCAAAATTTGCAGATGACACAAAACTTGGAAGTGTAGTGAACAGTGAGGAGGATAGTGATAGACTTCAAGAGGATATAGACAGGCTGGTAGCATGGGCGGACACGTGGCAGATGAAACCTAACGCAGAAAAATGTGAGGTGATACGTTTCAGAAGGAAAAACGAGGAGAAGCAATACAAACTAGAGGGCACAACTCTAAAATGGGTACAGGAACAGAGAGACCTGGGGGTATCTGTGCACAAATCATTGAAGGTGGCAGGGCAGGTTGAAAAGCATATGGGATCCTGGACTTTATAAATAGAGGCATAGAGTACAAAAGTAAGGAAGTCATGATGAGCTTTTATAAAACACTGGTTTGGCCACAACTGGAGAATTGTGTCCAGTTCTGGGCACCACTCTTTAGGAAAGATGTGAAGGCCTTAGAGAGGGTGCAGAAGAGATTTACTAGAATGATTCCCGGGATGAGGGACTTTGGTTACATGGATAGACTGGAGAAGCTGGGGTTGTTCTCCTTGGAACAGAGACAGTTGAGAAGAGATTTGATCGAGGTATTCAAAATCATGAATGTTCTAGACAGATTAGATAGAGAGAAACTGTTCCATTGGCAGAAGGGTCAAGAACCAGAGGACATAGATTTAAGGTGATTGGCAAAAGAACCAAAGGAAAAACTTATTTACGCAGCGAGTGGTTAGGATCTGGAATGCACTGCCCGAGGGGGTGGTGGAGGCAGATTCAATCATGGCCTTCAAAAGGGAACTGGATAAGTACTTGAAAGGAAACAAATTGCAGGGCTACGGGGATAGGGCGGGGGAGTGGGACTAGCTGGATTGCTCTTGCATAGAGCTGGCATGGACTCGATGGGCCAAATGGCCTCCTTCCGTGCTGTAACCTTTCTGTGATTCTATGATCTCACTGAAACATATACGATTCTGAGGGGGCTTGACAGGGTAGATGCTGAGGGATGGTTTCCCCTGGCTGGAGAGTCTTGAACTAGGGGGCATAGTCTCAAGATTAGGGGTCAGTCATTTAAGACTGAGATGAGGAGGAATTTCTTCACTCAGAGGGTTGAGAATCTTTGGAATTCTCTATCCCAGAGAGCTGTGGATGCTCAGTCATTGAGAATAGTCAAGACTGAGATTAATAGATTTTTGGACTCTAGGGGTATCAAGGGATATGGGGATCGGGCGGGAAAGTGGAGTTGAGGTCGAAGATCAGCCATGATCTGATTGAATGGCGGAGCAGGTTCGAGGGGCGGTATGGCCTACTCCTGCTCCTATTTCTTATGTTCTTATGTTCTCTCTCTGGCCAGTGAAGGTTCAAAATGGATCATCTGCTCACTTGTGTGGGGAGTGAAGAGTTTATTTGTAGAATTTGGCCATATCTTTTGACCCAATAATTTCAATGTGAACAAAAAGGGAATGGGATTGTGGGAGCGGGCCCATGTGCTGACAGGGAGTTTTTGCATTTATGGAAACAGGTCAGAACTTCTCTCCTGTTTGATCCTGGACAGTGTTGTTAGATCTGGGCAGTATTAGGCTGATAAAGACTGCGTCTACACTCCAATCCTGCACCGACGAAGAGGGATCTGCTTCACACTAATTCGAAAGCTGTAGCGTAAACCAGACAGACATGAAATTAAACCAGAACGTTCTACCGCTCAATTCATCCAATAAGACCTACTGTTAATGGACTACATTTCATTTGGATTAAAGGAGCTTGCCCGAATTCGAGCTCAATGCATGGTCCCATAGGGAGATTGTACAGGGGTTTACCCTGCAGTGTCCCTGCACAGGGCGTCCCTGATCCCTGTCTCTTACTTGAACAGCAGGGAATAAACCTCAGACTGGGGGAAGCAACATTAGTGAGTTAGGTGCTTAAGGTGAGATATTTAGTGCTGATCTGATGCATTTTAATCTTCCCACCATTAAACCTGTGGACTGGACATAGCGTCAATGCCTGAGCTGGATTCTGTCCGGTGTCAGGTCCGACTCTTAGATTTAAGCTATACTTGCACTGTAACTGCAGCGTTGGTGCGATGCAAAACTGCTTTGCACCGACTGTACGATTGTGGTGGAGGTGCATCATAACTCAGACCTGCTTTCAACTTTAAACTTGCAAGATAGTGATAAATCATTTCTTCTTCCGTGCTTGTGCTCACTCGCTCAGAATGTTAATGCTGCTGCTCCCAGCTCTCGCTGTGTAAACTAAATCATAGAATCATACAGCACTGAAGGAGGCCATTTGGCCCATCGTGCCTGTGCCGGCTCTTTGAAAGAGCTATCCAATTAGCTGGTTGATTTGCCTATTTTGAATATGTGATACCCGTTGATTGATTCTGAATCTGTAACGCACTCTATTTGCCTCTAACAGATACCATTATTATGGGATAGCAGTGAAGGAGAGCTCCCCGTATTATGATGTGATGTATTCCAAGAAAGGAGCGGCCTGGGTAAACGAAACGGGAAAGAAAGAAGTGACGAAACAGACAGTGGCATATTCACCCCGCTCCAAACTCGGCACCTTGTTACCAGAATTCCCAAATGTCAAAGATCTAAATCTGCCAGCGAGCCTCTCGGAGGAGAAGGTAAAGACAGAATGATGGCTGATCCATTATCTCCACTGCTTCACGCTAATGCACAAATTAAATATAGATCTTCCTGTCTCCGAGATAAAATGTAAGGAACACAAATCACACAGCATTTTCACAAAGAGGGCAGTGTAGTTTTTTTAATGAGAATTCAGTAGCTGCTCATTGCCATTCATCTCAGATAAGAGAATCAGAGACTGGAAGAAACGGAAAATATTAAATGTAGAATTACATCGAGTCTACAGCACAGAAACAGGCCATTCGGCCCAACAGGTCCATGCTGACATTTATGCTCCACACGCACCTCCTCCCTCCTTACTTCATCTCACCCTATCAACATATCCTTCGATTCCTTTCTCCCTCGTCTGTTTCTCTAGCTTCCCCTTAAATGCATCAACACTATCCGCCTCAACCACTCCCTGTGGTAGCGAGTTCCACATTCTCACCACTCTCTGGGTAAAGAAGTTTCTCCTGAATTCCCTATTGGATTTATTAGTGACTATCTTATATTTATGGCCCCTGGTTTTGGTAAGGTCGAGGAGAGCAACAAGTAATTATAATATTGCATTAGCAATTTCTGTTTTGTTTGAGGCTCTTCTAGATACATTATAATGGGTGGTTAGGGTGAATTATACATATGTAAGGGGCATTATTATGATATGATAAGAACATGGCTTGAACAAGAAACAATGCTAATACAGATGATCCAAGAACGACTGCGATGGTTTGGGGCACGTTTGAAGAATGGAAAGAGCTACATAGAGGTACATGGAGCACGAGGCACAGGAAGACCAAGGAGGCACTGAATAGACAATGTCCAGAGCGACTCGTCTCAGAAAGGGATCCAGATGAATGAAGGGGCTGGGCTCGTTCACAACCCATAATAGGGGAGTGAATTCATTCAACCCCATCGTCTCTGCTGAGCTGATGGACGGAGGATAAGGAGTCTAGAGGCATCAGTCATGGCTCAATGGGTAGCAGTCTCGCCTCTGAGTCAGAAGGTCATGGGGTCAAGTCCCACTCCAGAGACTTGAGTACAAAATCTAGGCTGATATTCCCAGTGCAGTACTGAGGGAGTGCCACGCAGTCGGAGGTGCCGTCTTTCAGATGAAACATTAAACCAGGTGAACCTAAAAGATCCCATGGCACCATTTTGGAGAATAGTAGGGGAGTTCACCCTGGTGTCCTGGCCAATATTTATCACTAAAGCAGATTATCTGATCATTATCACTTTGCTGTTTGTGGGATCTTGCTGTGTGCAAATTGGCTGCCACATTTCCTACATTACAACAGTGACTACACTTCAAAAGTACTTCATAAGACCATAAGAAATAGGAGTAGGCCATTCGGCCCCTCGAGCCTGCTCTGCTATTTGATGAGATCAGGGCTGATCTGATTTTTACCTCAACTCCATTTTCCCACCCTTTCCCCGTATCCTTTGACTCCCTTGCTGATCAAAAATTTGTCTAACTCAGCCTTGAATGTAATCAATGACTCAGCCGCCACAGCTTTTTGGGGTAAAGAATTCCAAAGATTCGCGACCCTCTGGGAGAAGAAATTCCTCCTCATTTCTGTCTTAAACGGGTGACTCCTTATTCTGAGACTATGCCCCCTAGTTTTAGATTCCCCCATGAGGGGTAACATCCTCTCAGCATCTACCCTATCGAGTCCCCTCAGAATCTTGTATGTTTCAATAAGATCTCCTCTCATTCTTCTAAACTCCAATGAGTATAGACCCAACCTGTTCAATCTTTCTTCACAAGACAACCCTTCCATACCTGGAATCAACCTAGTGAACCTTCTCTGAACTGCCTCCAATGCAAGTATGCCCTTCCTTAAATAAGGGCACCAGAACTGTACGCAGTACTCCAGGTGTGGTCTCACCAGCACCCTGTACAGTTGTAGCATGACTTCCCTGCTTTTATACTCCATCCCCCTAGAAATAAAGGCCAATATTCCGTTTGCCTTCCGGATTACCTGCTGCACCTGTATGTTGACTTTTTGTGTTTCACGTATGAGGACACCCAGATCCCTCTGTACCGCAGCATTTTGTAGTATTTCTCCATTCAAATAATATTTTGCTTTTTTATTTTTCCTCCCAAAGTGGACGACTTCACATTTTCCCACATTATATTCCATCTGCTAAATTTTTGCCCATTCGCTTAACCTGTCAATATCCCTTTGCAGACACTTTGTGTCCTCATCACAACTTGCTTTTCCACCTATCTTTGTATCAGCAGCAAATTTGACCACAAGACACTCTGTTCCTTCATCCAAGTCATTGATATATATTGTAAATAGTTGAGGCCCCAGCACTGAGCCCTGCGGCACCCCATTAGTTACAGATTCCCATTTTGAAAATGACCCTTTTATCCCGACTCTTTGTTTTCTGTTAGTTAGCCAATCCTCTATCCATACCAGTATATTACCGCCAACACCATGAGCTCTTATCTTGTGCAGTAATCTTTTATGTGGCACCTTATCGAATGCCTTTTGGAAATCCAAATATACTGGATCCATTGGTTCTCCTTTATCCACCCTGCCTGTTACTTCCTCAAAGACCTCTAATAAATTTGTCAGACACAATTTCCCTTTCATAAAACCATGTTGACTCTCCTTGATTGTATTATGAGCCTCCAAATGTCCTGCTACTACTTCTTTAATAATGGATTCCAGCATTTTCCTAATGACCGATGTTAGGCTAACTGGTCTATAGTTACCTGCTTTCTGACTCACTCCCTTCTTGAATAGGGGTGTTACGTTTGCGGTTTTCCAATCTGCTGGGACCTTTCCAGAATCTAGTGAATTCTGGAAGATTACAACCAATGCATCCACTATCTCTGTAGCCACTTCCTTTAAGACCCTCGGATGCAAGCCATCAGGTCCAGGGGACTTGTCAGCCTTTAGACCCATTAGTTTACCTAGTACTTTTTCTCTAGTGATAGTGATTGTTTTTAGTTCCTCCCTCCCCTTTGCCCCTTGATTTTCTAATATTATTAGTATGTTATTAGTGTCTTCTACTGTGAAGACAGATACAAAATATCTGCTCAATTCCTCTGCCATTTCCTTGTTTTCCATTATTATTTCCCCAGTCTCATCCTCTAAGGGACCAATGTTTACTTTAGCTACCCTCTTCCTTTTTATATACTTGTAGAAGCTTTTACTGTCAGTTTTTATATTTCTTGCTAGTTTACTCTCAATTTATTTTCTCCTCTTTATTATTCTTTTAGTCATCCTTTGCTGGTTTTTAAAGTTTTCCCAATCTTCGGGCTTACCAGTAATCTTTGCCATGTTGTATGCTTTTTCTTTTAACCTGATACCATCCTTTACTTCCTTAGTTAGCCATGGTTGGTTCACCCTTTTTGTGGAGTCTTTCCTCCTCACAGGGATATATTTTTGTTGCGAGTCATAAAATATCTTTTTAAATGTTTGCCACTGCTTATCCACCATCATACCATCTAATCTGTTTACCCAGTCCACTTTAGCCAATTCCGCCCTCATTCCTTTACAATAGCCCTTATTTAATTTTAACACAGTAGTTTCAGACCCAAGATCCTCGCTCTCAAACTGGATGTGAAATTCTATCATGTTATGATCACTGTTTCCCAAGGGATCCTTTACTTTGAGATCATTAATTAATCCTGTTTCGTTACCCATTACCAGATCCAAAATGGCCTGTTCCCTGGTTGGTTCCTTGACGTATTGGTCTAAGAAACAGTCCCTAATACACTCTCTGAACTCCTCCTCAGGGCTAATTTTGCCAATTTGATTTGTCCAATCCATGTGAAAGTTAAAATCGCCCATGATTATTGCATTATCTTTTTTACAAGCCCCCCTTATTTCCTGATTAATATTTTGCCCTACAGTGTAGCTACTGTTAGGGGGCCTATATACTACTCCCACCAGTGATTTCTTTCCCTTGCCATTTCTTACCTCCACCCAAATTGATTCGACATTGGCTGTAAAGCAATTTGGGACGTCCTGAGGTCGTGAAAGATGCTGTATAAACACAGGACTTTCTCGTTATTTAGGAATTCCAACCTGCGCCAAATCAATAGGTCTCTTTTTTTTTCTTTTTCTTTTTAATCAATAGGTCTCCCCCTTCCCAATTCCATGTCTACCACTTTGCAATTGTCTATATTGAATTCCATCTGCCACCTGTCTGCCCAATTCCCAAGCATAATTCAAATCCTCATGTAGCTTATCCTGTTCTGCTTTGGAGTCTACCACTCTCAATAGCAAATGCGGTAGTCAAGATCCCACAAACAGCAAATGAGATAAATAAGTAGTATTGGTTGAAGGAAGAAAGTTGGCCAGGATATCAGGAGAACTTCCTGTTCTTTGAATAGTGCTGAGGGATCTTTTGCATCCAGCTGACAGGGCCTCGGTTCAATGTGTAATCTGAAAGACGGCACCTCCAACAGTGCAGCACTCCCTCAGTACTAGATTATGAGCTCGACTCTGGAGTGGAGCTTGAACAGATGACCTTCTGACTCAGAGGCGAGAGTGTTCCTCACTGAGCCCCGACTGACACCTACGATGCTTTGATGTGAAAAGACTCCATGTAACTGCAAGAAATATCATCAAACTTTATAAAGTAACATTGAACAAAGTTTGGTATTTGTGAATATTACCAGATGTTCCTGCTCTTTTGTTTCTAGGTTTCTACCTTCATTATGATGTATCGAACTCACTGTCAGAGAATCCTAGACACCGTGATCAGGGCAAATTTCGATGAGGTAAGGACTTCCCATTGAACTCAACTCGTGCCTTGCGATTCACTACTAGAACCACAATGTTAAGATGCTTTTTTTTGTTTCCCCACTTGAACCAGGTTCAAAGTTTTCTTCTACACTTCTGGCAAGGAATGCCTCCGCACATGCTCCCAGTCCTGGGCTCCTCCACTGTCGTCAACATTGTCGGTGTTTGTGACTCGATATTGTACAAAGCCATCTCTGGGGTATTGATGCCAACTGTATTACAGGCACTACCAGACAGGTTGGTCAAACCGTTCTCCAAATCAGCTACAATCCCGATTCCAGACTCCGAGCAGGAAAAATCAAACTTCTGCCGGAGTGCACAGCGGACGGGTAGAGGATCAGTCGCCCGTTACACACCCCCCGCCCGTTGCTCGCCCCCCCCGCCCGTTACACCCCCCGCCCATTACACCCCCCGCCCGTTACACGCCCCCCCCGCCCGTTACACCCCTCGCCCGTTACTCGCCCCCCCACCGGTTGCTCGCCCTGCCCGTTACACCCCCCCGCCCGTTGCTCGCCCCCCGCCCGTTACACGCCCCACCTAGATACACATCTCGTCCAATTTTCCTTTCCGTGGCCCATTTTGCGCTCCCACTGAAGTTTAATTTCACTCCCCCCCAACCCCCCCCACTCCCAATTTATTACCAGAGTTGGGAACATTTGTGGGTAAAATCCAGCAGGCTCCAGGTTATACTCTGATAACTTGGACTTGGGTGTACAGGGCACAATTTCAAAATTTGCAGATGACACAAAACTTTGAAGTGTAGTGAACAGTGAGGAGGATAGTGATAGACTTCAAGAGGATACAGACAGGCTGGTGGAATGGGCGGACATGTGGCAGATGAAATTTAACCCAGAAAAATGCGAAGTTATACATTTCGGTCGAAAGAACGAGGAGAGGCAAAATAAACTAGAGGGCACAACTCTAAAAGGGTACAGGAACAGCGAGATCTGTGGGTATATGTACACAAATCTTTGAAGGTGGCAGGGCAGGCTGAGAAAGCGGATTAAAAAAAGCATACGGGATCCTGGGCTTTATAAATAGAGGCATAGAGTACAAAAGCAAGGAAGTCATGATGAACCTTTTTAAAACACTGGTTTGACCACAGCTGGAGTATTGTGTCCAGTTCTGGGCATCACGCTTTAGGAAAGATGTGAAGGCCTTAGAGAGGGTGCAGAGGAGATTTACTAGAATGATTCCAGGGATGAGGGACTTTAGTTACGTGGATAGACTGGAGAAGCTGGGGTTGTTCTCCTTCGAACAGAGAAGATTGAGAGGAGATTTGATAGAGGTCTTCAAAATCATGAATGGGCTAGACAGAGTAGATAGAGAGAAACTGTTCCCATTGGCAGAAGGGTCAAGAACCAGAGGACATAGATTTAAGGTGATTGGCAAAAGAACCAAAGGTGACATGAGGAAAAAATTTTTACACAGCGAGTGGTTAGGATCTGGAATACACTGCCCGAGGGGGTGGTGGAGGCAGATTCAATCATGGTCTTCAAAAGGGAACTGGATAAGTACTTGAAAGCAAAAAAATTGCAGGGCTACGGGGAAAGGGTGGGGGAGTGGGACTAGCTGGATTGCTCTTGCATAGAGCCAGCATGGACTCGATGGGCCGAATGGCCTCTTTCCGTGCTGTAACCTTTCTATGATTCTATGTTTCTGTTTGTCTGTTGTTAATTTCCTAACCTATGACTGTCCAGGAGAGTATGCACACCTCACCAGTACTGGGAGGCTGCTGCCCGGCAACTCCAATTCCTTCCTTCCAACATGATGTGGAGATGCCGGTGATGGACTGGGGTTGACAATTGTAAACAATTTTACAACACCAAGTTATAGTCCAGCAATTTTATTTTAAATTCACAAGCTTTCGGAGGCTACCTCCTTCGTCAGGTGAACGATGTGAAAATGAAATCCTCGAGACGAAATCGCATTTATAATTCACAGAACAATGTTTGGTGATTACAGACAGTTTTTTCAACTGCCCGTTGCCAAGGCAATCAGTGTGCAGACAGACAGGTGTTACCTGCCAGGTCTCACAGAATATACAAATCACCAAAAAAAAAACAACAAACAAAAAAAAAACAGAGATAGAGAGGTAGAAACATAGAAAAGACAGCAACTGACCCGTTATATTAAAAACAGATAACTTTTATTCGCTGGTGGGGTAACGTGTAGCGTGACATGAACCCAAGATCCCGGTTGAGGCCGTCCTCATGGGTGCGGAACTTGGCTATCAATTTCTGCTCGACGATTTTGCGTTGTCGTGTGTCTCGAAGGCCGCCTTGGAGTACGCTTACCCGAAGATCGGTGGCTGAATGTCCTTGACTGCTGAAGTGTTCCCCGACTGGGAGGGAACCCTCCTGTCTGGCGATTGTTGCGCGGTGTCCGTTCATCCGTTGTCGCAGCGTCTGCATGGTCTTGCCGATGTACCATGCTCCGGGGCATCCTGTTATCTGTTTTTTTTGTTTGTTGTTTTTTTTTTGGTGATTTGTATATTCTGTGAGACCTGGCAGGTAACACCTGTCTGTCTGCACACTGATTGCCTTGGCAACGGGCAGTTGAAAAAACTGTCTGTAATCACCAAACATTGTTCTGTGAATTATAAATGCGATTTCATCTCGAGGATTTCATTTTCACATCGTTCACCTGAGGAAGGAGGAAGCCTCCGAAAGCTTGTGAATTTAAAATAAAATTGCTGGACTATAACTTGGTGTTGTAAAATTGTTTACAATTTCCTTCCAACAGACAGTAATGATCCCATGGACAGTGTTCAAAGGAGCAACTATTTCCACAGGTGCTGCATCTAATCCAGTGAAGAATATACTTCAGGATTATTTTGTGGTAGTACTTCATGTCCAAATGAAGATGGGAATAATTAATTACTAATTAAATTTCTTTATCTTTATGTAAAAATATTGCATGTGTCGCACTCCAGATGTCACAATCCAGACGTTGCACTCCAGATGTCACACTTTGCTACTGATGCAAATTAATCTTCTTAGTGTTAACTTTAATGCTTGAATTTATGCCCCCTGCTCTTCTTCAAAATAGTGCCATGGGATCTTTTACATCCACCTGAGAGGGCAGACAGGGCCTTGGTTTAATGTCTCATCCAAAAGGCAATACCGCCAACAGTGCAGCCCTCCCTCAGTACTGCCCCTCCGACAGTGCAGCCCTCCCTCAGTACTGACCCTCCGACAGTGCAGCACTCCCTCAGTACTGACCCTCCGACAGTGCAGCGCTCCCTCAGTACTGGCCGTCCGACAGTGCGGCGCTCCCTCAGTACTGACCCTCCGACAGTGCAGCCCTCCCTCAGTACTGACCCTCCGACAGTGCAGTGCTCCCTCAGTACTGACCCTCCGACAGTGCAGCCCTCCCTCAGTACTAACCCTCCGACAGTGCGGCGTTCCCTCAGTACTGACCCTCCGACAGTGTGGCGCTCCCTCAGTACTGACCCTCCGACAGTGCGGCGCTCCCTCAGTACTGACCCTCCGACAGTGCGGCGCTCCCTCAGTACTGACCTTCCGACAGTGCAGCGCTCCCTCAGTACTGACCCTCCGACAGTGCAGCGCTCCCTCAGTACTGACCCTCCGACAGTGCAGCCCTCCCTCAGTACTGACCCTCCGACAGTGCAGCCCTCCCTCAGTACTGGCCGTCCGACAGTGCGGCGCTCCCTCAGTACTGACCCTCCGACAGTGCAGCTCTCCCTCAGTACTGACCCTCCGACAGTGCAGCGCTCCCTCAGTACTGACCCTCCGACAGTGCAGCGCTCCCTCAGTACTGACCGTCCGACAGTGCAGCACTCCCTCAGTACTGACCCTCCGACAGTGCAGCCCTCCCTCAGTACTGACCCTCCGACAGTGCAGCGCTCCCTCAGTACTGACCCTCCGACAGTGCGGCGCTCCCTCAGTACTGACCCTCCGACAGTGCGGCCCTCCCTCAGTACTGACCCTCCGACAGTGCGGCGCTCCCTCAGTACTGACCCTCCGACAGTGCGGCGCTCCCTCAGTACTGACCCTCCGACAGTGCGGCGCTCCCTCAGTACTGACCCTCCGACAGTGCAGCCCTCCCTCAGTACTGACCCTCCGACAGTGCAGCGCTCCCTCAGTACTGACCCTCCGACAGTGCGGCGCTCCCTCAGTACTGACCTTCCGACAGTGCAGCGCTCCCTCAGTACTGACCCTCCGACAGTGCAGCGCTCCCTCAGTACTGACCCTCCGACAGTGCAGCCCTCCCTCAGTACTGACCCTCCGACAGTGCAGCCCTCCCTCAGTACTGGCCGTCCGACAGTGCGGCGCTCCCTCAGTACTGACCCTCCGACAGTGCAGCTCTCCCTCAGTACTGACCCTCCGACAGTGCAGCGCTCCCTCAGTACTGACCCTCCGACAGTGCAGCGCTCCCTCAGTACTGACCGTCCGACAGTGCAGCACTCCCTCAGTACTGACCCTCCGACAGTGCAGCCCTCCCTCAGTACTGACCCTCCGACAGTGCAGCGCTCCCTCAGTACTGACCCTCCGACAGTGCGGCGCTCCCTCAGTACTGACCCTCCGACAGTGCGGCCCTCCCTCAGTACTGACCCTCCGACAGTGCGGCGCTCCCTCAGTACTGACCCTCCGACAGTGCGGCGCTCCCTCAGTACTGACCCTCCGACAGTGCGGCGCTCCCTCAGTACTGACCCTCCGACAGTGCAGCCCTCCCTCAGTACTGACCCTCCGACAGTGCAGCGCTCCCTCAGTACTGCACTGGGAGTGTCGGCCTGGATTATGGGCTTAAGTCTCTGGAGTGGGGACTTGAACCCGTGACATTAAGACTCAGGAGGCGAGAGTGCCCCCCACTGAGCCCCAGCTGACAATCCCACTGTGGTATTTTGTCCCCCCCCCACCGACCTTTAGGTCTTTGTCAAGTCATGAGGACGGTCAGATAATCTGCTCAGCAGGTTTATGCTGCTCTTGAGCTGGTCACCAAGAGCAGGAGAGACTCCTCCTGGTTTCCCTCTTCCAGTGTGGAAACACCACATCGCCACTTAATCCAACGTAGTGGCGACAGGGCCGAGATTAGGAACTCACCACGTAAGAAATCACAAATGTAAATCTGCCCCTGCCACTGTGCGATGCAGTGTGTTTGGTGCAGTATTGAGAACAGAGAATGCTGGAAACACACAGCAGGTCAGTCAGCCTCGGTGAAGAGAAAAGGCGGATTAATGTCTCAACAAATGCCTTTATTTCCGATACTGGTGAATGAGGCTGGTCCCAGCGACAAGAACTCGGGAGGCTAATGTTTAATGTTTAGGGTTTAACTCGCTAGTGAAACCATCCAGTTTATACAAGGTGACCAGTTACTGAAGACTGGGTCTGTATTTAAAGTGTGACATCGCGAGTGTGACGAATGTAATAACATTTCACCATGTTAAAGGTGCAAGTTGTTGTTGTGAGAGAATATCCTGCAGGATTTGATTAATTAATTGAAAACTTTCTCCTTATTTCTCATTTCAGTCTGACTCAGGTGATTCGCAAGTTTGCCAAACAGCTGGACGAGTGGCTAAAAGTTGCACTTCACGAACTTCCTGAAAATTTAAGAAACATCAAATTCGAGTGTAAGTTGTGGATCAGCGTAAAGATCGTGCCTAACACGTCACACGCACATGTCACACGTCACACGCACATGTCACATGTCACACGCCCACGTCACACGTCACACACCCACGTCACACGCCCACGCCACACGCCACATGTCACACACCACACGCCACACACCCACGCCACACGTCACACACCCACGTCACACACCCACGTCACACGCCCACGCCACACGCCCACGTCACATGTCACACACCACACGCCCACGCCACACGTCACACACCCACGTCACACACCCACGTCACACGTCACATGCCCATGTCACACGTCACACGTCACACGCCCATGTCACACGCCCACGTCACAAGGCACACGCCCATGCCACACGCCACACGCCCACGTCACACGTCACAGGCCCACATCACACCCCCACATTAGGCCTTTGTTACGGTGGAACTTGACTGAAGTGAACCCAATCCCTTTTGATTTCATATCATATTGAATGACCAAGGGTGCACCATATACACGACATACTTATTGATGGTGTGTACGTACTCTTACAGTGTGCCCCATGCACATCATCTCATTGTGTGGGAACAAACTAAAAGATCTTTAAACTAAAGATTATCAAAAGAATTCCCAAGCAGAAAATCACGATGGATGGGCAGTTTGTAGACCTGAGTTATACTGCTGGCTGCATGTTGCGTTCTGCCCAATGACATAGGAATTCTGCAGTTGGGCTTAAGTTCCATGGACAGAGCCCCTTTAACCAGCTGAGTGGGATGGCCCTCACCACTCTGATCTATCCAATCATTGCCAGAGAATCTCCAGCAATGGCTTCCCTTCCTGCCCCCACTCCGTTACCTCTGGAATTCCCCAGGGATCTATCCTTGGCCCCTTCCTCTTCCTCATCTACATGATGCCCCTCGGCGACATCACCACAGAGAGAGGGGGTTCAACTTCCACATGGACACTGACGACAGCCAGCACTGGCTCTCCCCCGCCTCTCCCGACCCCTCCACTGCCTCCGCACTGGCTCTCCCCCGCCTCTCCCGACCCCTCCACTGCCTCCGCTCTGGCTCTCCCCCGCCTCTCCCGACCCCTCCACTGCCTCCGCTCTGGCTCTCCCCCGCCTCTCCCGACCCCTCCACTGCCTCCGCTCTGGCTCTCCCCCACCTCTCCCGACCCCTCCACTGCCTCCGCTCTGGCTCTCCCCCACCTCTCCCGACCCCTCCACTGCCTCCGCACTGGCTCTCCCCCACCTCTCCCGACCCCTCCACTGCCTCCGCTCTGGCTCTCCCCCACCTCTCCCGACCCCTCCACTGCCTCCGCTCTGGCTCTCCCCCACCTCTCCCGACCCCTCCACTGCCTCCGCACTGGCTCTCCCCCACCTCTCCCGACCCCTCCACTGCCTCCGCTCTGGCTCTCCCCCGCCTCTCCCGACCCCTCCACTGCCTCCGCACTGGCTCTCCCCCACCTCTCCCGACCCCTCCACTGCCTCCGCTCTGGCTCTCCCCCACCTCTCCCGACCCCTCCACTGCCTCCGCTCTGGCTCTCCCCCGCCTCTCCCGACCCCTCCACTGCCTCCGCACTGGCTCTCCCCCACCTCTCCCGACCCCTCCACTGCCTCCGCTCTGGCTCTCCCCCACCTCTCCCGACCCCTCCACTGCCTCCGCTCTGGCTCTCCCCCACCTCTCCCGACCCCTCCACTGCCTCCGCTCTGGCTCTCCCCCACCTCTCCCGACCCCTCCACTGCCTCCGCTCTGGCTCTCCCCCACCTCTCCCGACCCCTCCACTGCCTCCGCTCTGGCTCTCCCCCGCCTCTCCCGACCCCTCCACTGCCTCTGCTCTGGCTCTCCCCCGCCTCTCCCGACCCCTCCACTGCCTCTGCTCTGGCTCTCCCCCGCCTCTCCCGACCCCTCCACTGCCTCCGCACTGGCTCTCCCCCACCTCTCCCGACCCCTCCACTGCCTCCGCACTGGCTCTCCCCCGCCTCTCCCGACCCCTCCACTGCCTCCGCACTGGCTCTCCCCCACCTCTCCCGACCCCTCCATTGCCTCCGCTCTGGCTCTCCCCCACCTCTCCCGACCCCTCCACTGCCTCCGCTCTGGCTCTCCCCCACCTCTCCCGACCCCTCCACTGCCTCCGCTCTGGCTCTCCCCCACCTCTCCCGACCCCTCCACTGCCTCCGCTCTGGCTCTCCCCCACCTCTCCCGACCCCTCCACTGCCTCCGCTCTGGCTCTCCCCCGCCTCTCCCGACCCCTCCACTGCCTCCGCACTGGCTCTCCCCCGCCTCTCCCGACCCCTCCACTGCCTCCGCTCTGGCTCTCCCCCACCTCTCCCGACCCCTCCACTGCCTCCGCTCTGGCTCTCCCCCACCTCTCCCGACCCCTCCACTGCCTCCGCTCTGGCTCTCCCCCACCTCTCCCGACCCCTCCACTGCCTCCGCTCTGGCTCTCCCCCACCTCTCCCGACCCCTCCACTGCCTCCGCTCTGGCTCTCCCCCGCCTCTCCCGACCCCTCCACTGCCTCTGCTCTGGCTCTCCCCCGCCTCTCCCGACCCCTCCACTGCCTCTGCTCTGGCTCTCCCCCGCCTCTCCCGACCCCTCCACTGCCTCCGCACTGGCTCTCCCCCACCTCTCCCGACCCCTCCACTGCCTCCGCACTGGCTCTCCCCCACCTCTCCCGACCCCTCCACTGCCTCCGCACTGGCTCTCCCCCACCTCTCCCGACCCCTCCACTGCCTCCGCTCTGGCTCTCCCCCACCTCTCCCGACCCCTCCACTGCCTCCGCTCTGGCTCTCCCCCACCTCTCCCGACCCCTCCACTGCCTCCGCACTGGCTCTCCCCCGCCTCTCCCGACCCCTCCACTGCCTCCGCTCTGGCTCTCCCCCGCCTCTCCCGACCCCTCCACTGCCTCCGCACTGGCTCTCCCCCGCCTCTCCCGACCCCTCCACTGCCTCCGCTCTGGCTCTCCCCCGCCTCTCCCGACCCCTCCACTGCCTCTGCTCTGGCTGATATCCAGGATGAGCCGCAATTTCCTCCACATGGAACATTGGGAAGATCAAAGCCATCGTCTTCAGTTCCCATCACAAACTCCGTTTCCTCACCACTGATTCCATCCCCCTCCCTGGTCACTGTCTCAGGCTGAACCAGACTGTTCACAAACTTAAATAAAGAATTTAGGAGGAATGTCTTTATAAGGGAGTGGTGAGAATGTGGAACTCGCTATAACGTGGAGTGGTTAAAGCAGAGAGTATTGATGCATTTAAGGGGAGGCTTGATACATACATGAGGGAGAAGGGAATAGAGGATATGGGGGCAGAGTGAGAAGAGGTAATTAGAGTGGGAGGAGGCTTGTGTGAAGCATAAACACCAGCCTAGACCAGTTGGGCCGAATGGCCTGTTTCTATGCCGTAGGTTCTGTGTAATTCTGTGTAAAAAAGTTCCTAGAGGAACGTGGAGTGTGTGTGGGGTGTGTGTAGAGTGTGTGTGGGGTGTGTGTAGTGTGTGTGTGGGGTGTGTGTAGAGTGTGTGTGGGGTGTGTGGGGTGTGTGTAGAGTGTGTGTGGGGTGTGTGTAGAGTGTGTGTGGGGTGTGTGTAGAGTGTGTGTGGGGTGTGTGGGGTGTGTGTAGAGTGTGTGTGGGGTGTGTGTAGAGTGTGTGTGGGGTGTGTGTAGAGTGTGTGTGGGGTGTGTGTAGAGTGTGTGTGGGGTGTGTGTAGAGTGTGTGTGGGGTGTGTGTAGAGTGTGTGTGGGGTGTTTGTAGAGTGTGTGTGGGGTGTGTGTAGAGTGTGTGTGGGGTGTGTGTAGAGTGTGTGTGGGGTGTGTGTAGAGTGTGTGTGGGGTGTGTGTAGAGTGTGTGTGGGGTGTGTGTAGAGTGTGTGTGGGGTGTGTGTAGAGTGTGTGTGGGGTGTGTGTGGGGTGTGTGTAGAGTGTGTGTGGGGTGTGTGTAGTGTGTGTGTGGGGTGTGTGTAGAGTGTGTGTGGGGTGTTTGTAGAGTGTGTGTGGGGTGTGTGTAGAGTGTGTGTGGGGTGTGTGTGGGGTGTGTGTGGGGTGTGTGTAGAGTGTGTGTGGGGTGTGTGTAGGGTGTGTGTGGGGTGTGTGTAGAGTGTGTGTGGGGTGTGTGTAGAGTGTGTGTGGGGTGTGTGTGGGGTGTGTGTGGGGTGTGTGTGGGGTGTGTGTGGGGTGTGTGTAGAGTGTGTGTGGGGTGTGTGTGGGGTGTGTGTGGGGTGTGTGTAGAGTGTGTGTGGGGTGTGTGTAGAGTGTGTGTGGGGTGTGTGTAGAGTGTGTGTGGGGTGTTTGTAGAGTGTGTGTGGGGTGTGTGTAGAGTGTGTGTGGGGTGTGTGTAGAGTGTGTGTGGGGTGTGTGTAGAGTGTGTGTGGGGTGTGTGTAGAGTGTGTGTGGGGTGTGTGTAGAGTGTGTGTGGGGTGTGTGTAGAGTGTGTGTGGGGTGTGTGTGGGGTGTGTGTAGAGTGTGTGTGGGGTGTGTGTAGTGTGTGTGTGGGGTGTGTGTAGAGTGTGTGTGGGGTGTTTGTAGAGTGTGTGTGGGGTGTGTGTAGAGTGTGTGTGGGGTGTGTGTGGGGTGTGTGTGGGGTGTGTGTAGAGTGTGTGTGGGGTGTGTGTAGGGTGTGTGTGGGGTGTGTGTAGAGTGTGTGTGGGGTGTGTGTAGAGTGTGTGTGGGGTGTGTGTGGGGTGTGTGTGGGGTGTGTGTGGGGTGTGTGTGGGGTGTGTGTAGAGTGTGTGTGGGGTGTGTGTGGGGTGTGTGTGGGGTGTGTGTAGAGTGTGTGTGGGGTGTGTGTAGAGTGTGTGTGGGGTGTGTGTAGAGTGTGTGTGGGGTGTGTGTAGAGTGTGTGTGGGGTGTGTGTAGTGTGTGTGTGGGGTGTGTGTGGGGTGTGTGTGGGGTGTGTGTAGAGTGTGTGTGGGGTGTGTGTAGAGTGTGTGTGGGGTGTGTGTAGTGTGTGTGTGGGGTGTGTGTAGGGTGTGTGTGGGGTGTGTGTAGGGTGTGTGTGGGGTGTGTGTAGAGTGTGTGTGGGGTGTGTGTAGAGTGTGTGTGGGGTGTGTGTAGTGTGTGTGTGGGGTGTGTGTAGAGTGTGTGTGGGGTGTGTGTAGAGTGTGTGTGGGGTGTGTGTAGTGTGTGTGTGGGGTGTTTGTAGTGTGTGTGTGGGGTGTGTGTAGAGTGTGTGTGGGGTGTGTGTAGTGTGTGTGTGGGGTGTTTGTAGTGTGTGTGTGGGGTGTGTGTAGAGTGTGTGTGGGGTGTGTGTAGAGTGTGTGTGGGGTGTGTGTAGTGTGTGTGTGGGGTGTTTGTAGTGTGTGTGTGGGGTGTGTGTAGAGTGTGTGTGGGGTGTGTGTGGGGTGTGTGTAGTGTGTGTGTGGGGTGTGTGTAGTGTGTGTGTGGGGTGTGTGTGGGGTGTGTGTAGAGTGTGTGTGGGGTGTGTGTAGAGTGTGTGTGGGGTGTGTGTGGGGTGTGTGTAGTGTGTGTGTGGGGTGTGTGTAGAGTGTGTGTGGGGTGTGTGTAGAGTGTGTGTGGGGTGTGTGTAGTGTGTGTGTGGGGTGTTTGTAGTGTGTGTGTGGGGTGTGTGTAGAGTGTGTGTGGGGTGTGTGTAGAGTGTGTGTGGGGTGTGTGTAGTGTGTGTGTGGGGTGTTTGTAGTGTGTGTGTGGGGTGTGTGTAGAGTGTGTGTGGGGTGTGTGTGGGGTGTGTGTAGTGTGTGTGTGGGGTGTGTGTAGTGTGTGTGTGGGGTGTGTGTGGGGTGTGTGTAGAGTGTGTGTAGAGTGTGTGTGGGGTGTGTGTGGGGTGTGTGTAGTGTGTGTGTGGGGTGTGTGTAGAGTGTGTGTGGGGTGTGTGTAGAGTGTGTGTGGGGTGTGTGTAGAGTGTGTGTGGGGTGTGTGTGGGGTGTGTGTGGGGTGTGTGTGGGGTGTGTGTAGTGTGTGTGTGGGGTGTGTGTAGAGTGTGTGTGGGGTGTGTGTAGAGTGTGTGTGGGGTGTGTGTAGAGTGTGTGTGGGGTGTGTGTAGTGTGTGTGTGGGGTGTGTGTAGAGTGTGTGTAGAGTGTGTGTGGGGTGTGTGTAGAGTGTGTGTGGGGTGTGTGTAGTGTGTGTGTGGGGTGTGTGTAGTGTGTGTGTGGGGTGTGTGTAGTGTGTGTGTGGGGTGTGTGTAGAGTGTGTGTGGGGTGTGTGTAGTGTGTGTGTGGGGTGTGTGTAGAGTGTGTGTGGGGTGTGTGTAGAGTGTGTGTGGGGTGTGTGTAGAGTGTGTGTGGGGTGTGTGTAGTGTGTGTGTGGGGTGTGTGTAGAGTGTGTGTGGGGTGTGTGTAGTGTGTGTGTGGGGTGTTTGTAGGGTGTGTGTGGGGTGTGTGTAGGGTGTGTGTGGGGTGTGTGTAGGGTGTGTGTGGGGTGTTTGTAGTGTGTGTGTGGGGTGTTTGTAGTGTGTGTGTGGGGTGTGTGTAGTGTGTGTGTGGGGTGTTTGTAGGGTGTGTGTGGGGTGTGTGTAGTGTGTGTGTGGGGTGTGTGTAGTGTGTGTGTGGGGTGTTTGTAGGGTGTGTGTGGGGTGTGTGTAGGGTGTGTGTGGGGGTGTGTGTAGGGTGTGTGTGGGGTGTGTGTAGGGTGTGTGTAGAGTGTGTGTGGGGTGTGTGGGGTGTTTGTAGGGTGTGTGTAGAGTGTGTGTGGGGTGTGTGTAGGGTGTGTGTAGAGTGTGTGTGGGGTGTGTGTAGAGTGTGTGTGGGGTGTGTGGGGTGTTTGTAGTGTGTGTGTAGAGTGTGTGTGGGGTGTGTGTAGGGTGTGTGTAGTGTGTGTGTGGGGTGTGTGTAGGGTGTGTGTGGGGTGTTTGTAGTGTGTGTGTGGGGTGTGTGTGGGGTGTGTGTGGGGTGTGTGTAGTGTGTGTGTAGGGTGTGTGTAGAGTGTGTGTGGGGTGTGTGTAGAGTGTGTGTGGGGTGTGTGTAGAGTGTGTGTGGGGTGTGTGTGGGGTGTTTGTAGTGTGTGTGTGGGGTGTGTGTAGAGTGTGTGTGGGGTGTGTGTAGGGTGTGTGTGGGGTGTGTGTAGAGTGTGTGTGGGGTGTGTGTGGGGTGTGTGTAGAGTGTGTGTGGGGTGTGTGTGGGGTGTGTGTAGAGTGTGTGTGGGGTGTGTGTAGAGTGTGTGTGGGGTGTGTGTAGAGTGTGTGTGGGGTGTTTGTAGGGTGTGTGTGGGGTGTGTGTAGAGTGTGTGTGGGGTGTTTGTAGGGTGTGTGTGGGGTGTGTCTAGAGTGTGTGTGGGGTGTGTGTAGTGTGTGTGTGGGGTGTGTGTAGTGTGTGTGTGGGGTGTGTGTAGAGTGTGTGTGGGGTGTTTGTAGTGTGTGTGTGGGGTGTGTGTAGAGTGTGTGTGGGGTGTTTGTAGTGTGTGTGTGGGGTGTTTGTAGTGTGTGTGTGGGGTGTGTGTAGAGTGTGTGTAGAGTGTGTGTAGAGTGTGTGTGGGGTGTGTGTAGAGTGTGTGTGGGGTGTGTGTAGAGTGTGTGTGGGGTGTTTGTAGTGTGTGTGTGGGGTGTGTGTGGGGTGTTTGTAGTGTGTGTGTGGGGTGTGTGTAGGGTGTGTGTGGGGTGTTTGTAGTGTGTGTGTGGGGTGTGTGTGGGGTGTGTGGGGTGTGTGTGGGGTGTTTGTAGTGTGTGTGTGGGGTGTGTGTAGGGTGTGTGTAGTGTGTGTGGGGTGTTTGTAGGGTGTGTGTGGGGTGTGTGTAGAGTGTGTGTGGGGTGTTTGTAGTGTGTGTGTGGGGTGTGTGTAGCCGAACTTTGGCAATTGGTAACTATATCTCTAGATTGTCTGTCAGGTGTTTCTAAGCTTCTCCCTGTGTGGATTGTACAGGAGGGGGCCCTGTATGAGCTTCTCTCTGTGTGGATTGTACAGGAGGGGGCCCTGTATGAGCTTCTCTCTGTGTGGATTGTACAGGAGGGGGCCCTGTATGAGCTTCTCTCTGTGTGGATTGTACAGGAGGGGGCCCTGTATGAGCTTCTCCCTGTGTGGATTGTACAGGAGGGGGCCCTGTATGAGCTTCTCTCTGTGTGGATTGTACAGGAGGGGGCCCTGTATGAGCTTCTCTCTGTGTGGATTGTACAGGAGGGGGCCCTGTATGAGCTTCTCTCTGTGTGGATTGTACAGGAGGGGGCCCTGTATGAGCTTCTCTCTGTGTGGATTGTACAGGAGGGGGCCCTGTCTGAGCTTCTCTCTGTGTGGATTGTACAGGAGGGGGCCCTGTATGAGCTTCTCTCTGTGTGGATTGTACAGGAGGGGGCCCTGTATGAGCTTCTCTCTGTGTGGATTGTACAGGAGGGGGCCCTGTATGAGCTTCTCTCTGTGTGGATTGTACAGGAGGGGGCCCTGTATGAGCTTCTCCCTGTGTGGATTGTACAGGAGGGGGCCCTGTATGAGCTTCTCTCTGTGTGGATTGTACAGGAGGGGGCCCTGTATGAGCTTCTCTCTGTGTGGATTGTACAGGAGGGGGCCCTGTATGAGCTTCTCTCTGTGTGGATTGTACAGGAGGGGGCCCTGTATGAGCTTCTCCCTGTGTGGATTGTACAGGAGGGGGCCCTGTATGAGCTTCTCCCTGTGTGGATTGTACAGGAGGGGGCCCTGTATGAGCTTCTCCCCCTGTCCCCATCGATTTTCAGGTATTTCAAACTGATACTGACAGATCTTAGGGGTTTTGACTGAGGAGCTCTCCAATAACGACGCAGCTGTGCTAAGCAGGCCTGACCAAACCAAATAAGAAATCTAAATGCACACAGGGCTGAGATTCCTTGGCTACAAAGTCCAAATTACCAGGACTTGGGGCTGCACTGGGCTCTGGGTCCCAGTGGCATCCCCTTCTTCTATGAGATTGTGCAATCAATGTGATTGATTGTAACAAGTGATTCAATGTAGAACATTAAGTAACTACAATATAAATATAAGAGAGTCACTAATAAATTCAGGAGAAACTTCTTTACCCAGAGAGTGGTGAGAATGTGGAACTCGCTCCCACATGGAGTAGTTGAGGCGAATAGTGTAGATACATTGAAGGGGAAGCTCGATAAACACATGAGGGAGAAAGGAATAGAAGGATATGGTGATAGAGTGAGATGAAGTAGGGAGGGAGGAGGCTCGTGTGGAGCATAAACACCAGCATGGACCAGTTGGGCCGAATGGCCTGATTCTGTGCTGTAAATTCTATGTAATATGTAATATATTTTTGTTACTACAGTTTTGGGTTGATAAACACGTAACCAGTTTGTCAACAAATACTGTGGTTGAACAAAGATTGGGCCTGATTCAGGAAATCTCTAGATTGCAGTTGAAACAACAATTTGTAAAATCTTTTACTTCAGTCATTTAATTGCTGGATGTCTGAAATTCCTCTGTTTGCAAAGAAATAGTGTGAGGGCCTATCACACAACACTGAGCCCTCAGCCCATGAACTTTGTGAAATGGGATTCGCGCGAAAGGGTTTCGTTGGCCGTAACAAAGAAATGTCGGCCAATCAGAGCGCACGCGGGGTCGGTCCTTCCAATCAGTAACTCAACCAACAGGAGCCTCCCAAAGTGCAGCTGTGGAGAGTGATTGGCTTAAAGGCAACAAGGGGAGGTCTTGTTACGTTGAGCAATGTTCTACCAGCTCCTGTCAGTGCTGTAATGGAGTGATCACGGTGATATTCTTGGTGGGTGAGGAAGGCTGAATGTTGTCTCAAGAGCTTGAAGAGTAGGGCAGGAAGTGACCGAAACCATTACACACCTTAGGGAAAGAGCGGGTTTTTTTTATTCGTTCACGGGATGTGGGCGTCGCTGGCGAGGCCGGCATTTATTGCCCATCCCTAATTGCCCTTGAGAAGGTGGTGGTGAGCCGCCTTCTTGAACCGCTGCAGTCCGTGTGGTGAAGGTTCTCCCACAGTGCTGTTAGGAAGGGAGTTCCATGATTTTGACCCAGCGACGATGAAGGAACGGCGATATATTTCCAAGTCGGGATGGTGTGTGACTTGGAGGGGAACGTGCAGGTGGTGTTGTTCCCATGCGCCTGCTGCTCTTGTCCTTCTAGGGCCAAGTCTCAGCTTGGCTCAGTAAGTAGCACTCTCACTTCAAGCCCCGTTTGAGCACATAATCCAGGCTCTGTTACTCCAGTGTAGTCCCGAGGGAGAGCTGAACTGTCAGAGGTGCTGTCCCTCAGACTCAGGCCCTCTCCAGCTGCTTTTGCTCGGTTGAGGCACTGTTTGGTGGTGTAGAAGCAGGCAGTTCTCTCAGCGTTCTGGCCAACAGTCATCCCTCAATAGAACACAGATTAACTGGCTATTCATTCATTTGCTGATTATGGGATGTTGCTGTGGGGAAAGTGACTGCCGTGTTTGCCTACAATGTAACGCACTCTGTGTGAAGTGTTTTGGGATGTTTCTGAGAGCTGTGAGAAGGTGTTATATAAACTCGTCTTTTCTTTCTTTGAGGTGATGACTAAATATTGCCGTAAAGTTGCAGCACAGACATAAGCACGCCATGAAACACCAATAGTAAAAGACATGCACAAAAAATCTATACTGATGGGTAAGTAAGGTACTTGAAGTGAAAATAGAGGGTCGTGGGAGATAGAATGTACTGGAGGAACGAAATCCTCACTGCTCTTATGTTTAAAGGCAAAACTCACATATAATAGAAGCATATATCAGCAGGCAATCGTAAATCGTTTGGGAAGAAAGTTTGGAAGAGACTGGAGGAGAGAGCAGAACATGTGGTACGTACCATATTCGATAATCGCACAAATGTGTGCACACACACAGTGATTGTGCACAGTAGTGCATGTAATGGCAATGCGCATAAGTGTGTTAAATAACTCATAATATTCCATCTTCTGTCTTCACAGAACGAGGAGGATGAAGTTGTCTTCCATCAGAACTTGAAGAGCAAAATCCTTTGGAGCACCCACCATCACATCACACCCTCACTTATAACAGGCAGCAGCACAGAGACCGAGATTTTGGGAGAATGAGCTCGTGCTGTGACTGTGGAGGTGTAATGTGGGTCATGGAACGGAGTGGGGGGAGGAGGTGCTTGATGAGGGGCCAGCTCGTACAGGAGACATCAGAGAACTGGCTGCAGCGAAGGACCAGAGTGACGATTCACTTGCCTCCTCGCACAGCGCACGAGTGATATGTTGGGAGGACAGGTTGTCTGCTCTTGAGCACGTGGCAATACCAGTGAGCACAGTTACACAGGCCTCGGGCACAAGAAAAACATCTCTCATGAATGTCCCCATTGCTGCTATAGAGGCTTTGGGGGGCCAGACTATAAGAACTACAAGAGAATGTTATCGACATAGTTTGGGGGAAATTTATACAATCTGGAGATGCCCACAGCCATGGTATCAGTGGAGTAGGACTGCCACAGGCAGCTGGTACTCATGGCAGTGGCAGTTCTGCCCATCCAACGAGTCCTGTGAAAGGCAATGATCCCACAGCCAAGGAGACCCAGCATTAACACAGGTACAGGTCCCATACACCTTGTCAGCTGGCTTCCTACTCCCCCAACTAGGGGAACCATTGTAGCAGGAAACCATGGGAGCCAACACACAGAAGGCCACGTTATTACTTTATTATATATTATAATTTTACGCAGCGAGTTGTTCTGATCTGGAATGCGCTGCCTGAAAGGGCGGTGGAAGCAGATTCAATAATAACTTTCAAAAGGGAACTGGATAAATACTTGAAAAGGAAAAATTTGCAGGGCTACGGGGAAAGAGCAGGGGGAGTGGGATTAATTGGACAGCTCTTTCAATGAACCGGCACAAGCACGATGGGCCGAATGGCCTCCCACTGTGCTGTAAGATTCTATGATTCTATAAGGGTCACATTCACCTGCAAAACTCATTAAACACAAACACTGAAACATAAAATAAAATGAACACTCTGTCACCATATCTAGCAGTCTTATTGTCCAGAAAAGAAAATGTCAGTTATCCAAAAGTAAACAGAATGAAAGAGATGTAGCTCTCGATGCAAAATAAAGCCGGGTAAAACAAATATAAGTTCTGTGTTTGCAAATAATAGCATCCAATTGGGGGCTTACTGCAAGAACTCGATAGTGAGACTCACAAGCATTGGTTTCCCTGGATGGTTTGACAAGAAGCATTCTTTCATTCTCGAGATGTGGCCAACACTGGCATTTATTGCCCACCCCAAGAAAACGCTGAAATACAACTGAGTGTCTCACCAGGCCACTGCAGAGTAAGAGTTAAGAGTCAACCACGTTGTTGTGGGACTAGAGTCACATATTGGCCCAGACCGGGTCAGGACGGCCGGTTTCCTTCCCTAAAGGACATCAGTGAACCAGTTGTGTTTTTACAACAATCCGACAGCTTCACGGTCACTTTTACTGAGACCAGCTTTTCATTTCCAAATCAAATTCTGCCATAGTGGGATTTGAGCTCATGTTCTCTGGATTAACTAGTCCAGTGACATAACCACTAGACCATCACAGCCTCCTAACCGTCCAGATCTTGCAGTTACTCCTCAGTCAAACCCACGGTTAAACCTCTGTCCATGGCAATACTGAGCTGCAGGCAAAGTTGTGTCAAAGTATGGCCGACCTTCTCTGGGGCCTAGTGTAAGGCCCCCTCGACCAGTTCAAGCACCTCTGATGTTTCTTGACCTCCTCAGTGAGGATCCTGATCTGCCTCCTCTAGCGGTTCTCTGCTGGGATCCTGGAGTTGTGCAGAGGTGTCGTTAACCGTGGTTCAGGTGGGGGGGACACCCACATCCCTGAGGGGCCAGTCTCCCTCCCCCTCAAAGGGCAGCATTATCTTTGATTGTCTCAGACTGAGAGCATCGTGGGTCCCTGATGTGCATTATTTTCTGCTGGAGGTCACATCGAGCTTTGATGGAATAACGCCCCCGAATTCCTCAGCTGCTCTGACATAATTCTTGTCGTAACTCCAACTGTCCGTCTTTCAGATGAGACGTTAAACTGAGGCCCCGTCTGCCTCCACAGGTGGACGTAAAAGATCCCATGGTCACTATTTGAAGAAAATCAGGAGAGTTCTCCCCGGTGTCCTGGGGCCAATATTTATCTCTCAACCACCATCACTAAAAACAGACTAACAGGCTATTTATCTCATTGCTGTTTGTGGGATCTTGCTGTGCGCAAATTGGCTGCTACGTTTCCTACATTACAACAGTGACTACACTTCAAAAAGTACTTTATTGGCTGTCATTTTTACTCACCTACTTTTTCAGTAGAGTTAGCAAAGATGTCGATTTCAGGCCTTTAATCTATAAATTCAGTTCAAACAGAAACACAGAATAATTAATAAAAGGTTTCTTTCACAGAGGGTTGGAACTTGCTCAGAGCTTCTCCCGTTCCGTTGTCATAACTTCGGGGAAAACCCCGATTGCGAAAATAAAGTGTTTCTGCCAAACCTTTGCTGAAGTTCTGGCAGCAGAATGGGAGAGGAAATTCCCCGCAAGAGTCTTTAAAACATTTCACGATCTTACGACCATTTTTTCACAAGGATTTGAAAAGGAGAATTACTTTTAATGTCTTTTTTTCAGCAAAATTTATTCTCACAAGTTTAAAAAAAAAAGGCATTTAGACAAAAAGACGATTAATATTCTAAATGGAAGTTGTTTTCCCCAGAAACTAAACAATAAGCAATTTGTTAGCTTGTCTAGCGAATCGAAAAAGGCCTCACACCCAATACATTGGAAAACCCTTTGATCTCAATCTGTCTGTGAAGAGTGAGGCTTTTTGAAACAGGAGGCAGCTGGGGCAGTCAAGTTTGTTAAAGGTAAAGTTTTGAGGGCCTTCACTGAAGCGAAGAGGTTAGAAATGCTGAAGGATAATTAAAAGATCTCTGATGTGGGAAAGTGTGGCGTGTTCGTAATTTTGTATCATCGTGCAAAGATTGGAATACTGGTTGAATTAAGTGGGGGTAATTTTCAGCTTCGCCCTCTGGCCAGGAACAGGATTGAACGAACCGCCCGTCTCTTAGAGAACTTGTCCCAATATTCAACCCATTCAAATCAATGGAATGAAAATTGGACAAGTTTTATAATGGGCGTGTGATCCAATTGACCACTTACTGACCAGTTGAAAATTATGCCCATCAATCTGATCATATCTATTGTTCACTCCCGGTGAACTAAAGCAGATTAACGATTCATATCAAGCATCGCCTCACCAAGTGTAAACCTTTGGCGATATGAAAGAGGTGACAATCTGGATTGGGCAACAACAAGAAGCACAACAACAACCACCTGATTTATTCGGTGCCTTTAACGTAGTAAAACGTCCCAAGGGGCTTCATAGGAGCGTAAATCAAACAAAATTTGACACCGAGCCACTTAGAGAGATATTAGGACAGGTAAACAACAATTAAGTCAAAGAGGGAGGTTTTAAGGAGGGTTTTAAAGGAGGGAGAGAGAGGTGGAGAGGTTTAGGGAGGGAATTCCAGAGCTCACGGCCCAGGCAGCTGAAGGCACGGCCGCCAATGGTGGAGCGATGGAAATCGGGGACGCACAAGAATTGGAGGAGCGCAGAGACCTTGGAGGGTTGTAGGGCTGGAGGAGGTTACAGAGGTAGGGAGGGGAGAGGCCATGGAGGGATTTTAAAGCAAGGATGAGAATTTTTAAATTGAGGCGTTGCCGACTAGGGGCCGATGTGAGTCAGCGAGCACAGGAGTGATGGGTGAACAGGACTTGGTACGAGTTAGGATACGGGCAGCAGAGTTTTGGATGAGCTCAAGTTTAAGGAGTTCACAAGTGGGTATTAATCTTACCCCCTGAGTTACGCCATTGTGTTTGTAACAGGGCTGCTACCTCTGGGTGACAATTGGCAATCGGTCACTTCAGTTTGCTGAATATTGTGGAATGGATAATTAAAGAGATGTTTTGCAATGGGCCAGCAGGGAACGGCGGGAGATCCATTGGAATTTTACACTTGTATCAGTTATTTATTTATCTGGAGTCTCTTTGTGTTTACTTTTCAGTGGCAAGAAGATTTTCACAGGTTCTCAGACGACAAACCTCGTTAAATCACCTCTGCCAGGTGAGTAATTCAGTCGAAATCCACCCGAAACATTAACCCGTCTTCACTTTTCACAGACGCTGACTGACCTGCTGAGTATTTCCAGCATTTTCTGTTTTTATTTCAGGTTTTTATTTTTTTATACAAGTAGTTAAAACATTTTCAGATGAACTATTTTATGGTGGGAAGTGTGGGTATTTTGGCCAAATGAACCGAAACTCACTCAAAGCACCTCTGCCCACATCTGACCTCACCCTAAGTCTCACTCCCCTTTCACCCCTGCCCTTGACAAAACTTTATTGGGTCCTCATCCCCCAAAGCTTCAAATTCAAAATCCTGGTTCTCATCTACAAATTATTTTACTTTTATTATTTATGCATTTTCGGGATGTGGGTGTCGCTGGCAAGGCCAGTATTTATTGCTCATCTCTAGTTGCCTTGGAGTGATGGTACAACTGAGTACCATGCAAGGCCACTTCAGAGTAAGAGTTAACAATCAACCACATTAGTGTGGGACTGGAGTCACATATAGGCCCAGACCGGGTAAGGACGGCAGGTTTCCTTCCCTAAAGGGACATTAGTGAACCAGTTGGGTTTTTACGACAATCTGACAGCTTCACGGTCACTTTTACTGAGACCAGCTTTTTATCCCCAGGTTTTTTAAACTGAATTCAAATTCTCAAACTGCCCAGGGTGGGATTTGAACCCAGTTCATAGAATCATAAAATGTTACAGCACAGAAGGAGGCCATTCAGGCCATCGTGCCTGTGCTGGCTCTTTGAAAGAGCGATCCAATTAGTCCCACTCCCCTGCCCTTTCCCCAGAGCAGATTTCTCCTTTTCAAGTATTTATCCAATTCCTTTTTGAAAGTTAGTATTGAATCTGCTCCCACCGCCCTTGGCTCTCGGGATTATTAGTCCAGGCCTCTGGATTACTATTCTAGTAACATAACCACTACACTGCCCTTCATGGTGATGTCCATCCCTACCTCTGCAACCTGCTCCAGCCATAAGTAGCACTGCACACTCTCCACCTTTCCCACTTTCGCCCCCTTTGCATCCACCCCTTTCTTTGCTCCATCTTCAGTTACGCAGCGTTCCGCCATCTTGGCTCCACACGCTGGAATGTTCTCCCACAATTCCTGCCCCTTTACTAACTTCCTCTCCTCCTTCCTGGGCCTCCACACAAACCTTCCTCTTTGGTCACCTGCCCCTAACCCGTCTCCTATCACTGCTCATTGTCTGGCTTTGCCCCTGTGAATCACTTTTGGACACTCTATTATGTTAAATGCACTCTAAAGAGGCAGGTTCTATATTCTGGATGGTGGTATCTCACGCTGAGATTTGAATCTGTTCTAGAATTCATCAAGAAAAATTTAAGATTTTCGCCTTGAGAATGTAATGATCAAAACCCACTAATACATCCTGTTCAAAACCAGGAATTCGTCTCGTTGATTCTGAATTACATACCTTTAATTTTCGATAACACTCAGCATTTATTCTATTCATTCTGGGGATGTGGGTGTTGCTGGCGAGGCCACAGTTATTGCCCCTCCCCAGTTGCCCTGTGAAGGTGGTGGTGAGCCTCCTTCTTGAACCACTGCAGTCCACGTGGTGAAGGTTTTCCCACAATAGTGTTGGGTGGGGAGTTCCAGCAATGCTGAAGGAACGGTGATAAATGTCCAGGTCGGGATGGTGTGTGAGTTGGAGGTGATGGTGTTCCCCATGAACTTGCTGCTCTTGTCCTTCTCGGCGGTTGTGGGGCTGGGAGGTGCTCTTGAACCTTGGTGAGCTGCTGTACCGCGTCCTGTAGATAGTGCGTACCGTACTCACATTGGGCCCGATATTCGCAGGGCGGCGGGTTCTCAGCGGGGGGTCGACTGGGCGCGTGGGTAACGTGCCCGGTGAAATCAGTCTGCTCCGCACGGAATTACAGGCTAATTGGATCCACTTACCTGTGCTTCCGGGTTCCCCGCTGCTGATCTGCGCGGCGGGCGGGCTGCGCATGCACAGTAAGGTCTGTCAGCTGGAGGAGCTCTATTTAAAGGGGCAGTCCTCCACTGACTGATGCTGCAAGAAATAGGAAAAATTACAGCATGGAGCAGCCCAGGGGGAAGGCTGCTCCCAGTTTAATGATGCCTCACTCCAGGTATCATTGGATGGGGTGAGGAGGAGGGGGAGGACAGAGATCTTCCCCCCGGCGGGCGGGAGGAAGCGGCCTGCCTCTGCCACCAGGAAGGCCTGGCTCGGGGTGGCAGAGGAGGTCACCAGCACCACCAACATATCGCCCACCTGCACACAGTGCAGGAGGCACTGCAATGACCTAAGTAGGTCAGCCAAAGTGAGTACACTTACTCATTCCCCTACACTCCATCTGCCACATCATCGCCCCCACCCCACATCTCCTTCTGCACTGCCAACACTACTCTGTCACATCACCCCTCATACCCACTCAAACCTCATCCTCATCTTACCTGCACTTACTCACCTCGCCAGTACTCATCCCGCCACTAACACGCAACCCAATCCTCATACAATCTCATGGCTCTATCTCATACTCACCCTCTCGTGCATCTCTTTCACGGCCAGCCTCACTCAACCTGCCACTACCTGTGCTGCAGCCACAGGGCATGCATCACATATGTGCAGTAGGCAGCGTAAGGCAAACGTGTCGTGAGCATGAAGGGGATGCACAAGGGTGTTTGAGGGTTTGTCATGGGTGTTACTTATATTGAATTTCTGATCAACTCACATTACATATTATATTGGCACCACTACTGCCACGTCTTTGCGAATCTTGTCTGGTTTGTGCAATAATGCCCTTTCCTGACGATCACTATGAAGACCCACATCTGATGCCACCCATTGTGTCACTGCAGAGTGGTGTAGGTGTATTTGCAGGGCTCTTTTGTGGAGATGTCGGTGATGTCCCCGGTTGCACCCTGGAAGGATGCGGAGGAGAAGTTGTTGAGGGCAGTGGTGACTTTGACAGCGACAGGTAAGAAGATGGTGCTCGGGCCAGCCGGGAGCAGCTCGGCATGAAGGAGGCTGCAGATGTCCACGACTACATGTCGAGTGACTCTGCGCCTCCGTGTGCACTGCTGCTCAGAGAGGTCCAGGAAGCTGAGCCTCGGTCTGTGGACCCTGTGGCGAGGGTAGTGCCCTCTGCGATGCATCTCTCTCTGCGGTTGCCCTCCCTCCTGCTGTACAGGTGGATGTGTCACAGCACTGTGTTGTGGAGCTCCACGTGTCAGAGGTGGACGGCGAGGCTGGTGATGCTGTTCGCCCTCCGAGGAGGTCATGACTGCAGCTACGGCGGCCCCCATCCGGAAGATGTACATCTGAGGGGGTCCGCAAGGTAGGTACATGTCTCTGGACCCCGGGGTAAGTGTGCAAGTTGGTGAATTTTGTTGTTAGGAGGAGGGTGGTGGAGGACAAACTTTGTCCCAAGTGACAGAGTGGCCTCCTGCAATGAGTGAGGGTCTCCCCCCACCACCTGTCAAATGGACCTTTGCAGCTGCCACAGGCTGATGTCTGCAACACGTCCATTTGAACTGGGAGTGTTTCCCCCAGTACCGGAAACAGTCTCAGTTGTTTGCAAAATCCCACCCCTCCTAAAATATCATGTTAATCAGGTCTGTAAATGACCTGAAATACCTAAATAATTACCTTAAGTGGCACCTCGCTGGTTTTAATTGCCGGCGGGAGTCCCGCGTGTGGGGGCTGCGCGCACATGTCAGCGCGTCACTGGGGAACCCGGAAGTGGGCGGGTTGGATCCGGGCTCCGGACCCACCCCGGGAATCCCCGATTTTCGCAGCCCCCACCCCCCGCCACGAAGGCACCTGCTCGGGGGTGTGAAAATCGAGCCCATTGTGTCAGCGGTACGGGAGTGGGGGGGGCGGGGGAATGGGATATCCCCCAGTCGCAGAGTTCCTAATCCCAGTTGGACTCTCATGGACAAACGAGGCATTTCCCAACAGAGGGTGGGGGAAAGTCACATGAGGCGTCTCCTGCAAGTCACACTCTGTCCTGACTTGGACAAATACAAATGAAAGAAAGGATTTGCTTTTCTAAAGCGCCTTTCATGACCTCAGGACGTCCCAAAACACTTTACAGCCAATCAAATACTTTTGAAGAGTAGTCACTGTTGTAATGTAGGAAACGCGACAGCAAATTTGTGCACAGCAAGATCCCACAAACTGCCTTGAGATAAATGATCATATATCGCCATTCCTCCATCACAATCCTGGAATTCCCTCCCTAACACCATCATGGGAGCACCATCACCACACGGACTGCAGTGTTTGCAGGGGAAGGCTCACCACCACCTTCTCAAGGGGCACTAACGATATATTGCCAGCAATGCCCACATCCCAAGAACAAATAAAAAGGAAAGTCAGAGCAGTCATCTCTTACGTGTTTTCTGAAGGCCCAGTTACAGGCAGAGGCCAGGAAACACGTCACCCGTCCACGCTTCCACCCGTGGAAATGGTCCAATGGGCAGAGGGGAGAACGTTATTAAAAGCATGAGCTGGTGTGGAGACAGTTCTATTTCTGACTGAAGAAGGCTGACCTTTGACCCTTGCAGGCATCGCGGGCAGTGATCCACAGTGCCGATATAACTTTCCAGATGTTGGAGGACTGGAGAAATGTGGATCTGAACAGCATCACCAAACAGACCCTGTACACCATGGAGAATTCTCGGGAGGAGCACAGGAAACTCATCATAAAATGTAAGAATGGATTAAGCACAAGGTGGAAAATCATAGCTCCCATGTTGTAACTTCTATGATTCTATGATTCTCCCCTCCCCGTGGTTTGAACATTTAAACATTCTCTTTTAAAACCTCTTTACATAGACTTAAAATATCATATCAGCATTAACGAGCAGCCATTGTCCCTGATCATTTCTCCAAACGCACTGCAGCAAATGTCCATATTTCAAAGGTTTGCTAACAGTTAGTAAAAGATAAAATGGTTTTCCATAGCTTAGTTATTGGCGTGCAAGTGTCAAATTTCTTTGTATCTGGCACAGGCATGATGGGCCGAGTGGCCTCCTTTGGTGCTTTACGGTTCTATGACGTTACTTTGTCTGTTATTTTAACAGAGGTGTTAGCCAATGAAATAGTTTTTGAAGTGCAGTCACTGTTCTAATGTAGGAAACACAGCAGCCAATTTGCGCACAGCAAGATCCCACAAACAGCAATGTGATAATGACCAGATAATCAGTTTTAGTGATGATGGTTGAGGAATAAATAAATGCGACGGCAAATTTGTGGGCGAACTCCCCTGCTCTCTTTCGAAAGAGTGCCATGGAATCTTTCACATCCACCTGAGAGGGCAGATGCCCAATCTCGGGCCGCCTCAGGCCTCCCAGTTGGGGTTGGGTACTGTCTGCGCAGCGACGAGTCTGGACCCAGATGGATTTCCGCCCCCTTTGTATCTGCAGTGAGGCGGATCTCCCACTGCAGTGTGTGTGCTGCCCAGCCATCCATGTAATTGAAACTGATGTTTCTGTGCCTTTGCCATCACCAGAGCTTACTTGTCGATGTTGCACCTTTTTGTCTCGATAGTGTATCAGGAATTTGATCATCTTTTGGAGGAGCAGTCACCCACTGAGTCCTACATTGAATGGCTGGATTCCATGGTGGACAGATGTGTTGTCAAGGTTGGTAGACCCTCTCTCCCTAATCCAAGAGCAGATGGATGAAAGTTCCTGACTAAATAGTACAAACCTGAGTTTGTAAAGAATTCTCGGGGATTCCGTTTAGGAATGGTCCAAATGCTGCTTCACTCTCCCTCTCATGAAGACACCGACTGGGGTACAGTTCCTCAGAAAACCGCAGGCTTCTAGTATCTCAACCCTGTTGTCATTTCTCCTGTGTCAGTCTTGACAGTGAATTTTCACAGGCCATTCATCCTGAGCAACAGCCCAGTCAAGCCCAGTGCTGAGTTTGTTCCTCATCTGATGCCCTTTTTCCAGCAGGGGCGAATGGATAGTGAGCAAGGACAGGGAGCCTCTCTGCTTTTACCCCGGCCTAGCCCAGGGACTCAGGTTAAAGGCAGTGCTCCCTATCAACCGAGGTCGGCTGGCACAGCACGGAATGGTTATTGAACCTGGGGGGGGGGGGGTAGAAATTTCACCTCGTTGCGCCCATTCTACAGACAAAATGGGAGAACGGCACGTGGAATCGCGACAGGTGCTGGAAGCTCAGCAAAATTAAGCAAATGAGGCACGAGGCTCAATTTCAGGCCTCTGGTTGGGGTGTATGGTCCGTTGGTCATATGTCTGAAAACAGGCCATAACCAATTCCCCATGTATCTTTCTGATCTGCTCAGTACCGCACCAGGCAGTGCATTTAGCCCCTAGTCTAAAGCTGCTACACATCAGGTTTGGTGTCAATTCCCAATGGGCACCAGCCCAGAATCAAAAGTGCAGTAAAAACCATTGAATGAAAGTTAAGACAACAGGTATGTAAAGAAAGAAAGACTTACATTTCTAGAGCGCCTTTCATGACCTCAGGACACCCCAAAGTGCTTTACAGTCAATTAAGTACTTTTCTGAAGTGTAGTCACTGTTGTAATGTAGGAAACACAGCAGCCAATTTGCACACAGCAAGATCCCACAAACAACAATGTGATAATGACCAGATAATCTGTTTTTAGTGATGTTGGTTGAGGGATAAATATTGGCCCAGGACACTGGGAATAACTCCTCTGCTCTTCTTCAAATCTTTTACATTCACCTGAGAGGGCAGACGGGGCATTGGTTTAACATTTTATCCAAAAGACAGCACCTCCGACAGTGCGGCGCTCCCTCAGTACTGACCCTCCGACAGTGCGGCGCTCCCTCAGTACTGACCCTCCGACAGTGCAGCGCTCCCTCAGTACTGACCCTCCGACAGTGCGGCGCTCCCTCAGTACTGACCCTCCGACAGTGCGGCGCTCCCTCAGTACTGACCCTCCGACAGTGCGGCGCTCCCTCAGTACTGACCCTCCGACAGTGCGGCCCTCCCTCAGTACTGACCCTCCGACAGTGCAGCACTCCCTCAGTACTGACCCTCCGACAGTGCAGCGCTCCCTCAGTACTGACCCTCCGACAGTGCAGCGCTCCCTCAGTACTGACCCTCCGACAGTGCGGCCCTCCCTCAGTACTGACCCTCCGACAGTGCAGCACTCCCTCAGTACTGACCCTCCGACAGTGCAGCGCTCCCTCAGCACTGACCCTCCGACAGTGCGGCCCTCCCTCAGTACTGACCCTCCGACAGTGCGGCCCTCCCTCAGTACTGACCCTCCGACAGTGCAGCACTCCCTCAGTACTGACCCTCCGACAGTGCGGCCCTCCCTCAGTACTGACCCTCCGACAGTGCAGCGCTCCCTCAGTACTGACCCTCCGACAGTGCAGCACTCCCTCAGTACTGACCCTCCGACAGTGCAGCGCTCCCTCAGCACTGACCCTCCGACAGTGCGGCCCTCCCTCAGTACTGACCCTCCGACAGTGCGGCCCTCCCTCAGTACTGACCCTCCGACAGTGCAGCACTCCCTCAGTACTGACCCTCCGACAGTGCGGCCCTCCCTCAGTACTGACCCTCCGACAGTGCAGCGCTCCCTCAGTACTGACCCTCCGACAGTGCAGCGCTCCCTCAGTACTGACCCTCCGACAGTGCGGCCCTCCCTCAGTACTGACCCTCCGACAGTGCAGCACTCCCTCAGTACTGACCCTCCGACAGTGCAGCGCTCCCTCAGCACTGACCCTCCGACAGTGCGGCCCTCCCTCAGTACTGACCCTCCGACAGTGCGGCCCTCCCTCAGTACTGACCCTCCGACAGTGCGGCACTCCCTCAGTACTGACCCTCCGACAGTGCGGCCCTCCCTCAGTACTGACCCTCCGACAGTGCAGCACTCCCTCAGTACTGACCCTCCGACAGTGCAGTGCTCCCTCAGTACTGACCCTCCGACAGTGCGGCCCTCCCTCAGTACTGACCCTCCGACAGTGCAGCGCTCCCTCAGTACTGACCCTCCGACAGTGCAGTGCTCCCTCAGTATTGCGCTGGGAGTGTCAGCCTGGATATTGTGCTCAAGTCTCTGTAGACAGATAAATAAGTATATTTTTATTATACAATCAGTAAATAATACTCTATGATGTTAGAATCACTTCTGTAACTTCACACAAGCCTCCCAATGACATCATAAATAAGGTTTACTCTACTCTGAATCTTCAACATTTGCACAGAATTCGAGCCTTTGACACTTGTAAAATTGTCTACAGTTGACACGAAATAAAGCAAGTACATTCTGAGTTCTGGAGCTGGGTTTCGTCAGATCGCTGGACCAGTACAGGAGCTTCACTCTGCATCCCACTGATCTGTACTTGACCTTGACCCTTGACCTTGACCTTCGATTGTTTGATGATGAGAAAGGTGGAAAAAGTGGGAAAATCAGTCAATATTCCACTCTCCAAACTGATACCCCTCATCCTGGCACGATGGGCCGAAGGGCCTCTATCCGTGCTGTATAACTCTATGACTCTATGACACACCAGACAGCAAATAATAGTGCGATGCAAATCTATGTGGATTTTATCTCTTTAGATATTATTACATATCATTTGTTTGTCAGCACCTTAAATTGTACAATAAATTCATTCAAGAAAATATATACGGCAGAGGAAGTAGGTGTTATTTGTGAGAACATTTATAACCCATTTGGGACTTTCTTACATTGGGAATTGCTGATTCTATCTCCCAGATTGCTTTGTAAGTCCTGTCAAATGATGGCAGATTAGACTTTGTACAGGTGAATATTAGTAATCTCTTTAAAATATTTTTCAAATTCAGAATTTGAATCTGGAGACTGGGTTCAGCTCTGGGCTTGGAGGGGGTGGGGTGCAGATTCACCAGAATGATACCGGGCGGCTAAAGGGTTAAATTATGAGGCGAGGTTGCACAGACCGGGCTCGTATTCCCACGAGTTTAGAAGATTAAGGGGTGATCTAATTGAGGTGTTTAAGATGATTAAAGGATTTGATAGGGTGGATAGAGAGAAACTATTTCCTCTGGTGGGAGAGTCCAGAACAAGGGGGCAGAACCTTAAAATTAGAGCCGGGTCGTTCAGGGGTGATGTCAGGAAGCACTTCTTCACACAAAGGGGAGTGGAAATCTGGAACTCTCTCCCCCAAAAAGCTGAGGCTGGGGGTCAATTGAAAATTTCAAATCTGAGATCGATAGATGTTTGTTGTGTAAGGGTATTATGGGATGTGGAGCATAGACGGGGAAATGAAGTTGAGGTTCAGTAAGTCATGATCTAATTGAACGGCGGAACAGGCTCAAGGGGCTGAATGCCTCCCCCTGTTCCTATGTAACAGACTCAAGGGGCTGAATGGCCTCCCCCTGTTCCTATGTAACAGACTCAAGGGGCTGAATGCCTCCCCCTATTCCTATGTAACAGACTCAAGGGGCTGAATGGCCTCCTCCTGTTCCTATGTATCAGACTCGAGGGGCTGAATGGCCTCCTCCTGTTCCTATGTATCAGACTCGAGGGGCTGAATGGCCTTCTCCTGTCCCTATGTATCAGACTCGAGGGGCTGAATGGCCTTCTCCTGTCCCTATGTTCCTAATTGCTCTTTGAACTAAAAAATACTTTTCCAGTCTTCAGTCTTGAGGGCCAAGAACAAACCTGTGCCTCTACCCTTGTTGGCTGGGTCTGTACGTAGCTTGACTCTTTTTTTTATTCATTCACAGAATGTGGGCATCGCTGGCGAGTCCAGCATTTATTGCCCATCCCTAATTGCCCTTGAGAAGGTGGTGGTGAGCCGCCTTCTTGAACCGCTGCAGTCCGTGTGATGAAGGTTCTCCCACAGTGCTGTTAGGAAGGGAGTTCCAGGATTTTGACCCAGTGATGATGAAGGAACGGCGATATATTTCCAAGTCGGGATGGTGTGTGACTTGGAGGGGAACGTGCAGGTGGTGTTGTTCCCATGTGTCTGCTGCTCTCGTCCTTCTAGGTGATAGAGGTCGCGGGTTTGGGAGGTGCTGTCGAAGAAGCCTTGGCGAGTTGCTGCAGTGCATCCTGTGGATGGTACACACTGCATGGCCTCCTTCTGTGCTGTAAATTTTATGATTTCTATGAAAGAAAGAAAAATTTGCATTTAGATAGCACTGTTTTAAAATACTTCACATAGAATGTATTACTTTGAAGTTCAGGGATTGTTTTCAATATAGGCAAGTGTAACAGTCATTTTGCAAATAACAAGGTCATGCAAACAGCAATGAGAAGATCTGTTAGTTAATCTGAATCAAGTATTTGGCCAGTTATAATTCAGTACTGCAGAGGAGAAAAGAAGCACTTTTGATTGCGAGATAATTCACAAAGACAAACACACCTTCCTCCATTAATAAATGTGTAATATTTATTTTATAGGTAGCAGCACAAAAGCCTGGGAGTCTGAAGAAAGTGTCCCGTCAGTTCTTGTTGATGTGGTCCTGCTTTGGGACGAGAGTTATTCGGGACATGACATTACACAGTGCGCCGAGTTTCGGTAAGCTGTCACTCACTCAGTTTTGTGCGGGCTGGTCTTGGCGACAGAGCCTTATTATACTCATGCTTGCCCAGAATAAATTGTATCGTAAAGTGAAACTCATTCATAATCCAACCTTAATTGCCATGTCATTTCACCGTGACTGCAGATAGATGCCAGTGGAATCTCATAATTTTAAAACATGTAAGAGAAGACTGAGGGGTGACCTGATCGAGGTCTTTAAGATCATGAAAGGGTTTGATAAAGTAGACGTAGAGAAGATGTTTCCACTTGTGGGGGAGACCAGAACTAGGGGTCATAAATATAAGATAGTCACTAATAAATCCAATAGAGAATTCAGGAGAAACTTCTTTACCCAGAGAGCGGTGAGAATGTGGAACTCGCTCCCACAAGGAGTAGTTGAGGCGAATAGTGTAGATGCATTTAAGGGGAAGCTAGATAAACACATGAGGGAGAAAGGAATAGAAGGGTATACTGATAGGGTGAGATGAAGTAGGGAGGGAGGAGGCTCGTGTGGAGCATGAACACCGGGATAGACCAGTTGGGCCGAATGGCCTGTTTCTGTGCTGGAAATTCTATGTAATTCTATGTAATTAAAAGGTTCATCGTTTGATTTTATGTTGTAGGTAAGCAAGCATAGAATGAGTTCAGGCCATTTGGCCCATCAATCCTGCTGTACAATCTGCTATTTATTTGGGCCTCAATCTCCTTTCCATGATCGGGAGCTGTGAAAACTGGGCCTATTGCAGAGTTAAAACAGCCCACTTCATAAAAAAATGTTGCTTTTCTTTGAAATTACACTCAACAGTGATTCACTGTAAACATTTTTTACTCCTCACAAAAAAACAATTCTTGAATCATTTGTTTTAGACCAGGTGTGTCTAAATTTAAACCCAGGCCAAGGGCAGGCCCAAAACCCAGCAATCCAGCCCTTGGAGCCCAGGTAACTCAGTCATATTTGAGCTTGTATTTCATGTTTGCTGGTTTATCCAGTTTGAATTCTGTGAGTCTGGAGGTTTGGATAGAACTGTTCTTAGTGCCATTTCTTCATTACAGGATAAATCCGAAATCAGAGCATCAAGATCCGTTATAAAGTTAATGTCTGTCTCAATGGGCAGAGTTTGCCTCACACAGCACACTATGGAGGTCATTGTGAGTTTGTGCGATAGTGTAAAATCGGTGTTGGCGAGCCTGCAGCCTGTTTAACGTTTCTCCCCGTTTTTATTCCCATTGAAACCAATAGGCTGTTGATTCGTCACCCGTTTTACACAATCGCACAGTCACAGTGTCGATGACACTTTTCCTAGCTCACTGTACAAATCCCATCCACCCATTCTCCCTCAGGTAATCACAGCACCAACATTTCTGTTTGAGAATGCAGACGTCCTTTTTGTAGAAGATACTGGGGGTGAAATTCACCTCAGGCTATAGTGCAAATTGGACAAAAGTGAGTTGGGCACTAGTTTCACACCCAGCTCGGGCAGAGTGTAACACTGCCGGCCGATTCGCTATTGACTGATTTGTGCTAGCTTCCAAGCTCCAATGCTCCCTGCACCCCCTCGCACCGCCCCCCGATCTGTGTTCTAGATTCCCAGCTACTATCAGCCCCATTACAGGCAGGGCATCCACTTGTAATCACGATGCAGTGATCCCGACTGGAATTGAAGCTTCCTTCTCCTGCGACCCCCACCACCGAGAAGAACAAGAGCAGCAATGTCATGGGAACACCATCACTTTCACCTATAAGTCACACACCACCCTGGTTTGGATATTTATCACCACTCCTTCATCGTCGCTGGGTCAAAATCCTGGAACACCATTGTGGGAGCACCACTGTGACACGGACTGCAGCGGTTCAAGGAGATGGCCCACCATCACCTTTTCAGGGCAACTAGGGATGGACAATAAATACCCGCGACACCCACAGACCAAGAACAAACTAAAAACAAATGTGCTTTTGTGGATGCTGTGAGGACAGGAATGGGCCTCAGGTATGATTCCCTTTATGATTGAAGAGTCTGCCAACATTCACTGTGGAGGCTGTGGAGAATGACCGTCTCTGTGACGGCGGAGAACGACCGTCTCCGTGACGGCGGAGAACGACCGTCTCCGTGACGGCGGAGAACGACCGTCTCCGTGACGGCGGAGAATGACTATTTCAGCAAGGATTGGAGGGCTGCTGGCACTTGAGGAATCATATCCCAGTGTAACCAAATCCCAGTGTAAACATATCCCAGTGTAAACATATCCCAGTGTAACCAAATCCCAGTGTAACCAAGTCCCAGTGTAACCAAATCCCAGTGTAAACATGTCCCAGTGTAACCAAATCCCAGTGTAAACATATCCCAGTGTAACCAAATCCCAGTGTAAACATATCCCAGTGTAACCAAATCCCAGTGTAAACATGTCCCAGTGTAACCAAATCCCAGTGTAAACATGTCCCAGTGTAACCAAATCCCAGTGTAAACATGTCCCAGTGTAACCAAATCCCAGTGTAAACATGTCCCAGTGTAAACATGTCCCAGTGTAACCAAATCCCAGTGTAACCATATCCCAGTGTAACCAAATCCCAGTGTAAACATATCCCAGTGTAACCAAATCCCAGTGTAACCAAATCCCAGTGTAACCATATCCCAGTGTAAACATATCCCAGTGTAACCAAATCCCAGTGTAACCATATCCCAGTGTAACCAAATCCCAGTGTAACCAAATCCCAGTGTAACCAAATCCCAGTGTAAACATATCCCAGTGTAAACATTCTTTATCAGGAAGATGCAAAGAGGTAAAATCAGAAAGGTAACAAATAAAATAGTGTGAGAAAGAATGGGATAGTATGAGGAACAATAAGAGGTAGAATGGGATGGTGTGAGAAACATAGAAACATAGAAAATAGGAGCAAGAGTAGGCCATTCGGCCCTTCGGGCCTGCTCCACCATTCAAAATGATCATGGCTGATCGTCTAACTCAGGACCCTGTTCCCGCTTTTTCCCCATATCCCTTGATCCCTTTAGCATTAAGAAATATATCTATCTCCTTCTTGAATACATTGAATGACTTGGCCTCCACTGCCTTCTGTGGTAGAGAATTCCACAGGTTCACCACCCTCTGAGTGAAGAAATTTCTCCTCATCTCGGTTCTAAATGGCATACCCCATATCCTGAGACTGTGACCCCTGGTTCTGGATTCCCCAGCCATCGGGAACATCCTCCCTGCATCTAGTCTGTCTAGTCCTGTTAGAATTTTATATGTTTCGATGAGATCACCTCTCATTCTTCTAAACTCTAGTGAATATAGGCCTAGTCGGCCCAATCTCTCCTCATACGTCAGTCCTGCCATCCCAGGAATCAGTCTGGTAAACCTTCGTTGCACTCCCTCCATGGCAAGGACAGCCTTCCTCAGATAAGGAGACCAAAACTGCACACAATACTCCAGATGTGGTCTCACCAAGGCCCTGTATAACTGCAGTAAAACATCCCTGCTCCTGTATTCAAATCCTCTTGCAATTAAGGCCAACATACCATTCGCCTTCCTAACTGCTTGCTGCACCTGAATGCTCGCTTTCAGCGACTGGTGTACAAGGACACCCAGGTCTCGTTGCACCTCCCCTTTTCCCAATCTATCACCATTCAGATAATAATCTGCCTTTCTGTTTTTACAACCAAAGTGGATAACCTCACATTTATCCAACGTTATACTGCATCTGCCATGTTCTTGCCCACTCACCCAACTTGTCTAAATCACATTGAAGCCTCTTTGCATCCTCCTCACAGCTCACATTCCACCCCAGCTTTGTGTCGTCTGCAAACTTGGAAATGTTACATTTAGTTCCCTCATCCAAATCATTGATATATATTATGAATAGCTGGGGCCCAAGCACTGATCCCTGCGGTACCCCACTAGTCACTGCCTGTCACCCGGAAAAAGATCCGTTTATTCCTACTCTCTGTTTCCCGTCTGTCAACCAATTCTCAATCCATGCCAGTATATTCCCCCCAATCCCATGTGCTTTAATTTTGCACACTACCCTCTTGTGTGGGACCTTATCAAAAGCCTTCTGAAAATCCAAATACACCACATCCACTGGTTCTCCCCTATCTATTCTACTAGCTGCATCCTCAAAAAACTCCAGTAGATTTGTTAAGCATAATTTCCCTTTCATAAACCCATGCTGACTTTGTCCAATCCCGTTAATGCCCTCCAAGTGTTCTGTTATCACATCTTTTATAATAGACTCTAGCATTTTCCCCACTACTGATGTTAGGCTAACTGGTCTGTAATTCCCTGTTTTTTCTCTCCCTCCTTTTTTAAATAGTGGGATTACATTTGCCACCCTCCAATCTGTAGGAACTATTCCAGAATCTATAGAATTTTGGAAGATGATCACCAATGCATCCACTATTTCCAGGGCCACTTCCTTTAGTACTCTGGGATGTAGATTATCAGGCCCTGGGGATTTGTCAGCCTTTAGCCCCATTAATTTCCCGAGCACTATTTTTTTTAACTAATACTGATTTCCTTCAGTTCCTCCCTCTCACTGGACCCTTGGTTCCCTAACATTTCCGGGAGCTTATTTGTGTCCTCCTTTGTGAAGACAGAACCAAAGTATGTGTTTAATTGTTCTGCCATTTCTTTGTTCCCCATTATAATTTCCCCCATTTCTGACCTCAGGACATCCCAAAGTGCTTTACAGCCAATTAAGTACTTTTGAAGTGTAGTCACTGTTGTAATGTAGGAAACGCCGTAGCCAATTTGCACACAGCAAGATCCCACAAACAGCAATGTGATAATGAGCAGATAATCTGTTTTAGTGATGTTGGTTGAGGGATAAATATTGGCCAGGACACTGGGGAGAACTCCCCTGCTCGTCTTCGAATAGTGGCTATGGGAACTTTCACATCCACCTGAGAGGGCAGACGAGCCTCGGTAACGTCTCATCTGAAAGACGGCACCTCCGACAGTGCAGCACTCCCTCTGTACTGCACTGGGAGTGTCAGCCTGGGTATGTGCTCAAGTCTCTGAAGTGGGACTTGAACCGCAACCTTCTGTCTCAGAGGTGAGCCCTTAATGCTCTCAGGGTGCTGCACATCTCAAGGACAAATGTATAAAAGCAGCTGTACTCACCAGCCAGAGTATCCCAGCAGCCCACACTGCCCACAAACGTCAACCTCAAACGCATCACTGGAAATCATCAGGCTCTCCAACAGCATCATGCTGGCTCCGTAGCCAATCAGGCAATCTCGTTCCATCTCACCTAGACGCAAACCACCATCTCGAGATCGTCCTTCTGTCGGCTGTCTGGAGGGTAGACTGGGATGGTGTGAGGTTAGAATGGGATGGTGTGAGATGGAATGAGATGGTGTGAGGTGGAATGGGATGGTGTGAGGTTAGAATGAGATGGTGTGAGGTGGAATGAGATGGTGTGAGGTGGAATGGGATGGTGTGAGGTGGAATGAGATGGTGTGAGGTGGAATGAGGTGGCGTGAGGTGGAATGAGATGGTGTGAGGTGGAATGAGATGGCGTGAGGTGGAATGAGATGGCGTGAGGTGGAATGAGATGGCGTGAGGTGGAATGAGATGGTGTGAGGTGGAATGAGATGGCGTGAGGTGGAATGAGATGGAATGAGATGGTGTGAGGTGGAATGAGATGGTGTGAGGTGGAATGAGATGGTGTGAGGTGGAATGAGATGGAATGAGATGGTGTGAGGTGGAATGAGATGGTGTGAGGTGGAATGAGATGGTGTGAGGTGGAATGGGATGGTGTGAGGTGGAATGAGATGGCGTGAGGTGGAATGAGATGGTGTGAGGTGGAATGAGATGGAATGAGATGGTGTGAGGTGGAATGAGATGGCGTGAGGTGGAATGAGATGGCGTGAGGAGGAATGAGATGGTGTGAGGTGGAATGAGATGGAATGAGATGGTGTGAGGTGGAATGAGATGGTGTGAGGTGGAATGAGATGGCGTGAGGTGGAATGAGATGGCGTGAGGAGGAATGAGATGGTGTGAGGTGGAATGAGATGGAATGGGATGGTGTGAGGTGGAATGAGATGGCGTGAGGTGGAATGAGATGGTGTGAGGTGGAATGGGATGGTGTGAGGTGGAATGAGATGGTGTGAGGTGGAATGAGATGGCGTGAGGTGGAATGGGATGGTGTGAGGTGGAATGAGATGGTGTGAGGTGGAATGAGATGGTGTGAGATAGAATGAGATGGTGTGAGGTGGAATGAGATGGTGTGAGGTGGAATGAGATGGTGTGAGGTGGAATGAGATGGTGTGAGGTGGAATGAGATGGCGTGAGGTGGAATGAGATGGCGTGAGGAGGAATGGGATGGTGTGAGGTGGAATGAGGTGGCGTGAGGTTAGAATGGGATGGTGTGAGGTGGAATGAGGTGGCGTGAGGTTAGAATGGGATGGTGTGAGGTGGAATGAGATGGTGTGAGGTGGAATGAGATGGCGTGAGGTGGAATGAGATGGTGTGAGGTTAGAATGAGATGGTGTGAGGTGGAATGGGATGGTGTGAGGTTAGAATGGGATGGTGTGAGGTGGAATGGGATGGTGTGAGGTGGAATGAGATGGTGTGAGGTGGAATGAGATGGTGTGAGGTGGAATGGGATGGTGTGAGGTGGAATGGGATGGTGTGAGGTGGAATGGGATGGTGTGAGGTGGAATGAGATGGTGTGAGGTGGAATGGGATGGTGTGAGATGGAATGAGATGGTGTGAGGTGGAATGGGATGGCGTGAGGTGGAATGGGATGGTGTGAGGTGGAATGAGATGGCGTGAGGTGGAATGGGATGGTGTGAGGTGGAATGGGATGGTGTGAGGTGGAATGGGATGGTGTGAGGTGGAATGAGATGGTGTGAGGTGGAATGGGATGGCGTGAGGTTAGAATGAGATGGTGTGAGGTGGAATGAGATGGCGTGAGGTGGAATGAGATGGTGTGAGGTGGAATGGGATGGCGTGAGGTGGAATGGGATGGTGTGAGGTGGAATGGGATGGTGTGAGGTTAGAATGGGATGGTGTGAGATAGAATGAGATGGTGTGAGATAGAATGGGATGGTGTGAGATAGAATGAGATGGTGTGAGATAGAATGGGATGGTGTGAGATAGAATGAGATGGTGTGAGATAGAATGGGATGGTGTGAGTTAGAATGGGATGGTGTGAGATAGAATGAGATGGTGTGAGATAGAATGAGATGGTGTGAGATAGAATGAGATGGTGTGAGGTGGAATGAGATGGTGTGAGATAGAATGAGATGGTGTGAGGTGGAATGGGATGGTGTGAGATAGAATGGGATGGTGTGAGATAGAATGGGATGGCGTGAGATAGAATGAGATGGTGTGAGATAGAATGAGATGGTGTGAGGTGGAATGAGATGGTGTGAGATGGAATGAGATGGTGTGAGGTAGAATGGGATGGTGTGAGGTGGAATGGGATGGTGTGAGATAGAATGAGATGGTGTGAGGTGGAATGAGATGGTGTGAGATAGAATGAGATGGTGTAAGTTAGAATGGGATGGTGTGAGATAGAATGGGATGGTGTGAGGTGGAATGGGATGGTGTGAGATAGAATGGGATGGTGTGAGGTGGAATGGGATGGTGTGAGATAGAATGGGATGGTGTGAGATAGAATGGGATGGTGTGAGATAGAATGGGATGGTGTGAGATAGAATGAGATGGCGTGAGATAGAATGAGATGGTGTAAGATAGAATGGGATGGTGTGAGGTGGAATGGGATGGTGTGAGATAGAATGAGATGGTGTGAGATAGAATGGGATGGTGTGAGATAGAATGAGATGGTGTGAGATAGAATGAGATGGCGTGAGATAGAATGAGATGGTGTGAGGTGGAATGAGATGGTGTGAGATAGAATGGGATGGTGTGAGGTGGAATGAGATGGTGTGAGGTGGAATGAGATGGTGTGAGTTAGAATGGGATGGTGTGAGGTGGAATGGGATGGTGTGAGATAGAATGGGATGGTGTGAGGTTAGAATGGGATGGTGTGAGATAGAATGAGATGGTGTGAGATAGAATGGGATGGTGTGAGATAGAATGGGATGGTGTGAGATAGAATGAGATGGTGTGAGATAGAATGAGATGGTGTGAGATAGAATGAGATGGTGTGAGGTGGAATGAGATGGTGTGAGGTAGAATGGGATGGTGTGAGGTGGAATGGGATGGTGTGAGGTGGAATGGGATGGTGTGAGATAGAATGAGATGGCGTGAGATAGAATGGGATGGTGTGAGGTGGAATGGGATGGTGTGAGATAGAATGGGATGGTGTGAGGTGGATGGGATGGTGTGAGGTGGAATGAGATGGTGTGAGATAGAATGAGATGGTGTGAGATAGAATGAGATGGTGTGAGATAGAATGAGATGGTGTGAGATAGAATGAGATGGTGTGAGATAGAATGAGATGGTGTGAGGTGGAATGAGATGGTGTGAGGTAGAATGGGATGGTGTGAGGTGGAATGGGATGGTGTGAGGTGGAATGAGATGGTGTGAGATAGAATGAGATGGCGTGAGATAGAATGGGATGGTGTGAGGTGGAATGGGATGGTGTGAGGTGGAATGAGATGGTGTGAGATAGAATGAGATGGTGTGAGATAGAATGAGATGGTGTGAGATAGAATGAGATGGTGTGAGATAGAATGAGATGGTGTGAGGTGGAATGAGATGGTGTGAGGTAGAATGGGATGGTGTGAGGTGGAATGTGATGGTGTGAGGTGGAATGGGATGGTGTGAGGTGGAATGAGATGGTGTGAGATAGAATGAGATGGTGTGAGGTGGAATGGGATGGTGTGAGGTGGAATGAGATGGTGTGAGATAGAATGAGATGGTGTGAGATAGAATGAGATGGTGTGAGATAGAATGAGATGGTGTGAGGTGGAATGAGATGGTGTGAGGTAGAATGGGATGGTGTGAGGTGGAATGTGATGGTGTGAGGTGGAATGGGATGGTGTGAGGTGGAATGAGATGGTGTGAGATAGAATGAGATGGCGTGAGATAGAATGGGATGGTGTGAGGTGGAATGGGATGGTGTGAGATAGAATGGGATGGTGTGAGATAGAATGGGATGGTGTGAGATAGAATGGGATGGTGTGAGGTGGAATGGGATGGTGTGAGATAGAATGGGATGGTGTGAGATAGAATGGGATGGTGTGAGATAGAATGGGATGGTGTGAGGTGGAATGAGATGGTGTGAGTTAGAATGGGATGGTGTGAGATAGAATGGGATGGTGTGAGATAGAATGGGATGGTGTGAGGTGGAATGAGATGGTGTGAGTTAGAATGGGATGGTGTGAGGTGGAATGGGATGGTGTGAGATAGAATGGGATGGTGTGAGGTTAGAATGGGATGGTGTGAGATAGAATGGGATGGTGTGAGATAGAATGGGATGGTGTGAGATAGAATGGGATGGTGTGAGGTGGAATGAGATGGTGTGAGATAGAATGAGATGGTGTGAGATAGAATGAGATGGTGTGAGGTGGAATGAGATGGTGTGAGATAGAATGGGATGGTGTGAGATAGAATGGGATGGTGTGAGGTGGAATGAGATGGTGTGAGGTTAGAATGGGATGGTGTGAGATAGAATGGGATGGTGTGAGATAGAATGGGATGGTGTGAGGTGGAATGAGATGGTGTGAGGTGGAATGAGATGGTGTGAGTTAGAATGGGATGGTGTGAGATAGAATGGGATGGTGTGAGATAGAATGGGATGGTGTGAGGTGGAATGAGATGGCGTGAGGTGGAATGGGATGGCGTGAGGTGGAATGAGATGGTGTGAGGTGGAATGGGATGGTGTGAGATGGAATGAGATGGTGTGAGGTGGAATGGGATGGTGTGAGATGGAATGAGATGGTGTGAGGTGGAATGGGATGGTGTGAGGTGGAATGGGATGGTGTGAGGTGGAATGGGATGGTGTGAGGTGGAATGGGATGGCGTGAGGTGGAATGGGATGGTGTGAGGTGGAATGAGATGGCGTGAGGTGGAATGAGATGGCGTGAGGTGGAATGGGATGGTGTGAGGTGGAATGGGATGGTGTGAGGTGGAATGGGATGGCGTGAGGTGGAATGGGATGGCGTGAGGTGGAATGAGATGGTGTGAGGTGGAATGAGATGGTGTGAGGTGGAATGGGATGGCGTGAGGTGGAATGGGATGGTGTGAGGTGGAATGAGATGGCGTGAGGTGGAATGAGATGGCGTGAGGTGGAATGGGATGGTGTGAGGTGGAATGGGATGGTGTGAGGTGGAATGGGATGGTGTGAGGTGGAATGGGATGGTGTGAGGTGGAATGAGATGGTGTGAGGTGGAATGGGATGGTGTGAGGTGGAATGGGATGGTGTGAGGTGGAATGAGATGGTGTGAGGTGGAATGGGATGGTGTGAGGTGGAATGGGATGGCGTGAGGTGGAATGGGATGGTGTGAGGTGGAATGGGATGGTGTGAGATGGAATGGGATGGTGTGAGATGGAATGGGATGGTGTGAGGTGGAATGAGATGGTGTGAGATAGAATGGGATGGTGTGAGGTGGAATGGGATGGCGTGAGGTGGAATGAGATGGTGTGAGGTGGAATGAGATGGTGTGAGGTGGAATGAGATGGTGTGAGGTGGAATGGGATGGTGTGAGGTGGAATGAGATGGTGTGAGATAGAATGGGATGGTGTGAGGTGGAATGAGATGGTGTGAGGTGGAATGAGATGGCGTGAGGTGGAATGGGATGGTGTGAGGTGGAATGGGATGGTGTGAGGTGGAATGGGATGGTGTGAGGTGGAATGGGATGGTGTGAGGTGGAATGGGATGGTGTGAGGTGGAATGGGATGGTGTGAGGTGGAATGGGATGGTGTGAGGTGGAATGGGATGGTGTGAGGTGGAATGGGATGGTGTGAGATAGAATGAGATGGTGTGAGGTGGAATGAGATGGTGTGAGGTGGAATGAGATGGTGTGAGGTTAGAATGGGATGGTGTGAGGTGGAATGAGATGGTGTGAGATAGAATGAGATGGTGTGAGGTGGAATGAGATGGCGTGAGGTGGAATGGGATGGTGTGAGGTGGAATGGGATGGTGTGAGGTGGAATGGGATGGTGTGAGGTGGAATGGGATGGCGTGAGGTGGAATGGGATGGTGTGAGGTGGAATGGGATGGTGTGCGATAGAATGGGATGGCGTGAGGTGGAATGGGATGGTGTGAGGTGGAATGAGATGGTGTGAGGTGGAATGGGATGGTGTGAGATGGAATGGGATGGCGTGAGGTGGAATGGGATGGTGTGAGGTGGAATGGGATGGTGTGAGATAGAATGGGATGGTGTGAGGTGGAATGGGATGGTGTGAGATAGAATGGGATGGTGTGAGGTGGAATGGGATGGTGTGAGGTGGAATGGGATGGTGTGAGGTGGAATGGGATGGTGTGAGATAGAATGGGATGGTGTGAGGTGGAATGGGATGGTGTGAGGTGGAATGGGATGGTGTGAGGTGGAATGGGATGGTGTGAGATAGAATGGGATGGTGTGAGATAGAATGGGATGGTGTGAGGTGGAATGAGATGGTGTGAGGTGGAATGGGATGGTGTGAGGTGGAATGGGATGGTGTGAGGTGGAATGGGATGGTGTGCGATAGAATGGGATGGCGTGAGGTGGAATGGGATGGTGTGAGGTGGAATGAGATGGTGTGAGGTGGAACGGGATGGTGTGAGGTTAGAATGGGATGGTGTGAGGTGGAATGGGATGGTGTGAGGTGGAATGGGATGGCGTGAGGTGGAATGGGATGGTGTGAGGTGGAATGGGATGGTGTGAGGTGGAATGGGATGGTGTGAGGTGGAATGGGATGGTGTGAGGTGGAATGGGATGGTGTGAGGTGGAATGGGATGGTGTGAGGTGGAATGGGATGGTGTGAGGTGGAATGGGATGGTGTGAGGTGGAATGGGATGGCGTGAGGTGGAATGGGATGGTGTGAGGTGGAATGGGATGGCGTGAGGTGGAATGGGATGGTGTGAGGTGGAATGGGATGGCGTGAGGTGGAATGGGATGGTGTGAGGTGGAATGGGATGGTGTGCGATAGAATGGGATGGTGTGAGGTGGAATGGGATGGTGTGAGGTGGAATGGGATGGTGTGAGGTAGAATGGGATGGCGTGAGGTGGAATGGGATGGTGTGAGGTGGAATGAGATGGTGTGAGATGGAATGAGATGGTGTGAGGTAGAATGGGATGGCGTGAGGTGGAATGGGATGGTGTGAGGTGGAATGGGATGGCGTGAGGTGGAATGGGATGGTGTGAGGTGGAATGGGATGGTGTGCGATAGAATGGGATGGTGTGAGGTGGAATGGGATGGTGTGAGGTGGAATGGGATGGTGTGAGGTGGAATGGGATGGTGTGAGGTGGAATGGGATGGCCTGCGGTAGAACGTTATGAAGAATGGGATTTTTCACACATGGGCTTCTTTAGCTCCAACAAAAGTGTTCAAAGAAAATGAAAAGTTGACAATTTTTTTTAATGCCCCTGTAATGTTTCTCCCGGTTTGCTGGCTGCAGTGTCCGGGAGATTAATCTTTAATTCCTGAAAACTTCAGGGCAGTCCTGGAGCATAGGCAGCCCAATTCTAACCCAGATGCAAGAATACTATGTACTGAACCAAACTGACTCTCATTCATTCCTTTTAAGAATCTTTAATCTTAATCTATTCCCTTAAGAATGTGAAATACACCAAAATACTTTTGTAGACAAAGCCTTTCAGCAGATTTCAGCAGGTTCTGACTTCCTATTTTTCAGTCTTTATTGCCTGGAATTTGTGCAGGGATCTCCCAGAACACGGCTGGGACTTTGGTAGAAGATTGGCAAAGCCCTTGGAAAAATGGTGTAAATGGCTAAAGACAGCTGTTTCTCCAGGATATCTGACGATCTTCTGCCGGGAGATTTGGGAGATCCCCACAGAAATTCAAGACCCATGAGAACAATGATAGAATCATACAGCACAGAAGGAGGTCATTCGGCCCATCATGCCTGTGTTGCCTCTTTGAAAGAGCTATCCAATTATTCCCATCCCCCTGCTCTTTCCCCACAACCCTGCAAATTTTTTCCCTTCAAGTATTTATCTAATTCCCCTTTTGAAAGTTATTATTGAATCTGCTTCCACCGCCCTTTCAGGCAGCGAATTCCAGATCATCACAACTCGCTGCGTAAAAAAAAATTTCTCCTCATCTCCTCTCTAGTTCTTTTGCCAATTATCTTAAATCTGTGTCCTCTGGTTACCGACCCTCCTGCCAATGGAAACAGCTTCTCCTTATTTACTCTATCAAAACCCATAATAGTCCATAAGACCATAAGAGATAGGAGCAGGAGTAGGCCATTTGGCCCCTCGAGCCTGCTCCGCCATTCAATGAGATCATGGCTGATCTGATTTTTACCTCAACTCCACTTTCCCGCCCTTTCCCCATATCCTTTGACTCTCTTGCTGACCAAAAATTTGTCTAACTCAGCCTTGAATGTATTCAATGACTCAGCCTCCACAGCTTTTTGGGGTAAAGAATTCCAAAGATTCACGACCCTCTGGGAGAAGAAATTCCTCCTCATTTCCGTCTTAAACGGGCGACTCCTTATTCTGAGACTATGCCCCCTAGTTTTAGATTCCCCCCATGAGGGGTAACATCCTCTCAGCATCTACCCTATCGAGCCCCCTCAGAATCTTGTATGTTTCAATAAGATCTCCTCTCATTCTTCTAAACTCCAATGAGTAGACCCAACCTGTTAAATCTTTCCTCATAAGACAACCCTTCCATACCCGGAATCAACCTAGTGAACCTTCTCTGAACTGCCTCCAATGCAAGTATGTCCTTCCTTAAATAAGGGCACCAGAACTGTACCTGTCATAGTTTTGATCACCTCTATCAAATCTCCCCTTAACCTTCTCTTTTTTTAATTTCAAAATATACTTTATTTCATAAACTGTAAGGGTACACACAGTTCAATGTAAATACACAATAACAATTCAAAACTATACAATATGGATTGTACACACTCCGATCCCGTCATTACAATTCAAAACACAAGACATATCTTCTAATATATTCCAGCATCAACCTGGATTAAAGGGAGTGCATGAACAGAGAGGGGGAGCGGTTCACAAATCTCTGAAGGTGGCTGGACAAGTTGAGAAGGCTGTTAAAAAAAACATATGGGGTTCTGGGTCCTGGGCTTTATTAATAGAGGCACAGAGTACAAAAGCAAGGAAGTTATGCTGGACCTTTATAAAACACTGGTTAGGCCACAACTGGAGTATTGTGTCCAATTCTGGGCACCGCACTTTAGGAAAGATGGTGCAGAGATTTTGTAGAATGGTACCAGGGATGAGGGACTTCAGTTACGTGGAGAGACTGGAGAAGCTGGGATTGTTCTCCTTAGAGCAGAAAAGGTTAAAGGGAGATTTGATAGAGGGGTTCAAAATTCTGAAGGGTTTGGATAAGAGTAAATAAAGAGAAACGGTTTCCACTGGCAGAAGGGTGAGTAATCAGAGGACACAGATTTAAGATAATTGGCAAAAGAGCCAGAATGGAGATGAGGAGGATTTTTTTACGCAGCGAGTTGTGATGATCTGGAACGCGCTGCCTGAAAGGGCGGTGGAAGCAGATTCAATCGTAACTTTCCAGTTGTGGTGGGCTGGGAGTGTTTGCTTCTCCCGGTGCCTGGAGTTGGAGTGTGCTGTTGGTGTCACTGGTCACCGTCGCGTTTGGCTGCTTCCTTTGATGAAGGTGGGGCTTCCCCCCTTTTCCCTGTTTATCAGCCGAGGAGTGATTACTGTTGTCCGTTGCGGTCTCTAAGCTCCCTCTTGCTGCTGGTCGCTCCTTTGGCGTTCGATCCTACGGGACTTCCTCTTTTTCTTTTCCTGTGTTGTCCATCCTTCTTCCGCCCCGCGTCACTTTCCATCGACTCTACGAGCTCAGGGGAAGTCTCGGGGCTGGGTGTCGAGGTTTGGTCGGTTTCCTCGACTCTCCCTGCTCTTTGTTCTCCTCCTGGTCATTGGCTCTTTCACGGGGGTCCATGGAAGGGGAGGGGTCATGGTCTCCTTCAGGGCAGTCACAACTGCTGCTCTCTTCTCCTGCATCGCCTCACCTCTCACCCCCATGCATAGCTGTGTCTGCGGTTTGGGCAGGTCTTGTGCAGGTGACCAGCCCCTCCGCACAGGTTGCAACACTTGGCCTCCTGACAGTCCAGTGTCTGGTGGCCCTCCTTCCTGCCTTCTCTGCTGTAAGCAGAACAATCCCAGCTTCTCCAGTCTCTCCACATAACTGAAATCCCTCATCCCTGGCACCAATCTGGTAAATCTCCTTAATGATGTGTGACAAACGGTCTTTTAAACCACCAACTTGTTGGACCTTTAGCCTGATGCTATTATCGAACGTCTTAAACTTGCTTCCCTCTTTATTACACTTTGCCGCACTGTGTACAGTTTAAAAATTGCAATTGCTTTTTAAAAAAAAATCTGATTTACATACAAGCCGGTAATCCTCGTCAAATCCTGCTGACTTGTTCATACAGTGAGTTGCAGCCGCTAAAACAGCCAGTTCTCAACAAAGAATTGCCTCCACTCCCTGTCTCTGCATTTCAAAGGCACAGTCGGGGGGGGCCAGGGAGGGGGGAGTGTTTTCATAAAGCTTCCTCTATAAGAAATGACTAATTGACAATAGCCATCCTTCCTGAGATGCGAGATATTAGTGTTTTATGGGGCTGTGTGTCACTCTCTTTGTGAATTGCCACTGGTGTTTACTGTTGGTCAAAGCAAGATACCCCATAATATGGAGATTGTGTTATCCAAAGCAACTTAATAGCATGAAGTCTCTTTCAAATCCAATTCCCTGGTCCTGTCTGGATCTGAACCTTTCTGGTTTAGTATTGCTCTATCCCTTTCTTCCTGATCTATTCAGTCTGTATTTTTTAATACATTAGCCTATGCATTTTAATTAAAAATGACTGGTTTAATGTAACTTAACACATTCACATTTTAATTGAAAGAAAATCCACGGGGATCCACGTTACAAACAAAAAAAACCCCAGGCAGCACCAAAGAAAAGATTATGAATATTGATGCTTTATTCTGATAGTTTTGAGCCTGGGAAAACCAACAGCAAAGGTGGGCCCATGTAAAATCCCCAAGAAACAAGCAAGTAAATGAGAGTTTAATGGAAACAGGTGAGTGTTGACCCTTTAATGCCTTGCAGTGGTTGTAGGAGCAGCAATAGAAGGCTTCAGCTATTCTCCGTAACATTGCCCGTCTCCGCCCCTGCCTCAGCTCATCTGCTGCTGAAATCCTCATCCGTGCCTTTGTTATCTCCAGACTCGACTATTCCAATCCTCTCCTGGCCGGTCTCTCATCTTCCACCCTCCATAAACTTGAGCTCATCCAAAACTCTGCTGCCCGTATCCTAACTCGCACCAAGTCCCGTTCACCCATCACCCCCTGTGCTCGCTGACCTGCATCGGCTCCCGGTCCAGCAACGCCTCGATTTTAAAATTCTCACCCTTGTTTTCAAATCCATGGTCTCGCCCCTCCCTATCTCTGTAAGTTCCTCCAGCCCTACAACCCTCCGAGATTTCTGCGCTCCTTGTGGCCTCTTGTGCATCCCCGATTTTCATCACCCCACCATTGACGGCTGTGCCTTCAGCTGCCTAGGCCCTAAGCTTTGGAATTCCCTGCACCTTGGGACTTTTACTACATTAAAGGCGATATATAAATGCAAGTTGTTGTTGTTGTGTTGTGGTGACACAATTATCCCCAAACGATGCACTATAAAACACAACTGGTTCACTATTGTGTTTTTTAAAAAATTAATTCTCGGGATGTGGGCATTAGTGGCAAGGCCAGTATTTATTGCCCATCCCTAGTTGTCCTTGAGAAGGTGGTTGTGGGCCGCCTTCTTGAACCACTGCAGTCCGTGTGGGTTTGATACAATGGAGGAGTTTCCTAGGCCACTTCAGAGGTCAACTAAGAGTCAACCACGTTGGTTTGGGATGCAGTTACGTATCAGCCCAGACCGGTTAAGGACGACAGGCTTCCTTCCCTAAAGTACATTATTGAACCAGTTAAAGAAAAAAAGAACTTGTATTTATGTCGCACCTTTCACAATCTCAGGACATCCCAAATTGTTTTACAGCCAATTAAGTACTTTTTGAAGTGTAGTCACTGTTGTAATGTAGGAAACGTGGCAGCCAATTTGCGCACAGCAAGATCCCACAAACAGCACTGAGATATTGGCTGGGTAATCCGTTCTGGTGACGTTAATTGAGGGATAAATATTGGCCAGGACTCCAGGGAGAACTCCCCTGCTCTTCTTCAAAATTTTACATCCAACTGAGAGGGCAGACGGCTTAACGTCTCATCTGACAGACGGCACCTCCGGCAGTGCAGCACTCCCTCAGTACTGCACTGAAGTTTCAGCCTGGATTGTGATCTCGAGTCTCTGGAGTGGGACTTGAATTCACCATTTTCCGATTCAGAGGTGAGAGAGCTGCCCACTGAGCCATGATTGTCACCTCAGTTTAGTTGTTACAACAAACTGGCAGCTTCATTTTCACTTTTATTAACACCTGCTTTTAATTTCCCAAATGCCATTCTGGGATTTTAACTCACATTCTCTGGATTACTGGTCCAGTAACATAACCACCGGCCAAAGGAACCTGCCAGTCCTACTCAGCCTGGTCTACACTCGCCTCTAGTCCCACACATACGTGGAGGGACTGGAGAAGCTGGGATTGTTCTCCTCACAGCAGAGATGGTTGAGAGGAGATTTAATCGAGGTGTTCAAAATCATGAAGGGTTTTGATAGAATAAATAAGGAGAAACTGTTTCCAGTGGCAGAAGGGTCGGTAACCAGAGGGCACAGATTTAAGATAATTGGCAAAAGAACCAGAGGTGAGATGAGGAAACATTTTTTTATGCAGCGAGTTATTAAGATCTGGAATGCGCTGCCTGAAAGGGCGGTGGAAGCAGATTCAATAATAACTTTCAAAAGGGAATTGGATAAATTCTTGAAGGGGAAAAATTTGCAGGGCTATGGGGAAAGAGCAGGGGGAGTGGGACTAATTGGATAGCTCTTTGACAGAGCTGGCACAGGCACTATAGGGTGAATGGCCTCCTCCTGTGTTATATCATTTTATGATTCTACGATTCTACCCTGTGGTTGACACTTAATGCCCTCTGAAGTGGCCCTGCAACCGCTCTGTTAAATCAAACTTCTTCTGGAAGAAGGCCCACCACCATCTTCTCAGGGGCAACTAGGAATGGACAATAAATACCGGCCTTGCCAGTGACGCCCACATCCCAAAAACAAATAAAGAAAAACTATATCAAAGTTTAAAAAGTTGTGGAGACATTTCCTGAGCATTCAGATGAACATTTGTTGATATTTTGAAAATATCTATATGATAGGCTCTTTTAGACCAGAATTCACAGACAATCTGAGCAGGAATTCTTGCACAATTTTAGCACAGAAATCAAAGGACATTCTAGACTCTCATATCTGACTGACAACTACCAGTCCAGAATGAGTCGGCCCAGTAGAGTGTTAGTGAGCAGGCAGCCTGTTTTACATCTCCCAATTACATTGAACTCAATGGACATAAAATGGGGAGAGATGTGAAACAGGCTGTCGATTTGCTGTCCCCAATCGCATAAAGTCACGATATAACCTATTGACTCTTAAATACTCTCAGAACATCTAGGGACAGTCTTTACATCTCAAGAACAAAAAGAATCATCAGACAATAATTATTGAGTTAAATAAAGGTGCATCATAAGAATTTCAATGAATGTCTTTCACCTGTGACAGGCTCCTTCCACCTGATCCACCTGACTTTTGATGACTACGTCCTCTATCTCCTGGAATCTCTTCACTGCCAGGAGAGGGCCAACGAGCTCATGAGAGCAATGAAAGGAGAGGGAAGCACAGGTAAAACGTGAAAATTAATGCAGTGTTGGCTTTCAAGGTCATCGCTCCACCATCAGCTCTGGAATTCCCTCCCTAAACCTCTCCGCCTCTCTCCCTCTCTCTCCTCCTTTAAGATGCTCCAAAAAATCTACCTCTTTGACCAAGCTTTTGGTCACCTGTCCTAATATCTCCTTATGTGGCTCAGTGTCAAATTTTGTCTGATAATCACTCCTGTGAAGCACCTTGGGACATTTTACTATGTTAAAGACGCTATATAAATGCAAGTTGTTGTTGTTGTCATTACCAGTCCCTGTTTACTGGTCCTTTAGCTTTCCCATTCGTAGTATTGTACACTGCGTGTTACTACGTGTCTGTAGCAGTGCAGTTGAAGAGGTTTGTGTCAATCGGTGACCATCAGTACTGGTCAATCACTGATGAATGTTTTGGTTTCTTTACATCATTGTGCAGCAGACAGAAGGGAGGAGGTGGCCCAGTCAGATCCCAGCCCTCCAACACCATCCCCGGCACCGTTCTCTCCTGATAAGTCTGTCACTGCGGAAATTCAACCAACCTCACCACTTAGCAGCCAGTCACCTGAATACACTGGAGTAACATCAACAGGTGAGCAATGGGAAACTGCAGCTCTTAACCTGTACATTACTCAGGGCAACAGAGAGCAGGCAAAGGGTTATCAATTGGGGATTATTGAACAGCGGAGGTAATATGCACAGATATACCCATCTTAGATATGTGTGGATATGTGGATAATAATCTTCAAACACATAACGTGGCGTTCTTGATCTGCCAAAGTGACGATTAGGGTTTAAGGAGAGAAGTGTGTTGGCGTGAGATGGCGGAGATTGCAAGATGCGCCAAGGGAGACGTCTGTTGGATCCGGCAAGCTGCTGAACGGTGATCCTCGGCGGTGAGGGTAATGGGAAGGAGGCAAATAGATTCCAGATCCACAGTGGGGAGGAGAAATGAGCGGGAGTGGGGAGAGTGGTGTCACATAGTGGCTGGTGTAGAGCAGCACCTGGAGGGGGCTGAGGGCAGTCACTCTGCGTCGGTGAGGTCACTCTGCGTCGGTGAGGTCACTTTGAGTCGGTGAGGTCACTCTGTGTCGGTGAGGTCACTCTGCGTCGGTGAGGTCACTCTGCGTCGGTGAGGTCACTCTGCGTCGGTGAGGTCACTCTGCGTCGGTGAGGTCACTCTGCGTCGGTGAGGTCAGCACTTACACTGATGGACCCTCAGGTTTCAGTACAAAGTTTTAGGCTCAATAAATCCTGTAAACTCCTGAAAGACTGTTGCAGGTTTTTCAGAATTATCTGCTGATTAAATGTGGTTATTGCTGTGACCGACTGTGACCTGGGATTCCTTATACTGGAGTGGGACATCAGGATTTTAATGGTGACATTTAAGGGGAAAATGTTTTCCACTAAATTGTTACATAAACTTAAACATTAACGGAAATTTCCTGAACAAGCCTCTCTGGCCTTTCTCACTCACTCTGATTTACAACGACGGCTTAACCACAGCCTGAAAGTGGACATCCTCTGTCATAGACTAGAAATTCGATTGTGCAGCACATTACAGGACCCAATATGGCGTGCGACTCGCACTCATTCCGCGCCGGGTATGCGCTGCACGCCATATTGGTCAGGGTGACCTGTAGTCGTCTAGGGCACGTGCCTGAAACAGGTGTTAGGCCCATCGCAGATGCAAATCGAGGGACTAGCGCCCGTTTCAGGCCGCTTTGTCAAATTGAGTGTGGCGTGGGCCGTGCGTGCTATGGTCAGTTTCCTCAGGCAACAAACGCCAAACCAGTGGTCAGTCCTTAAAGGGACCGTTGGAGGTGGCCGCCCAAAAAAGGTAAGTTGAAAGTTTTTTATTTACTGGAATACAGAGCCGGGAGCAGCAGGAGTGGCTCCACATTGAAACCGTAGGCTGCTGCCAACCACAGCTCACGAGCCCATCCCTCCTGCTCGCCCCCATCCCTCCCGCTCAACTCCTCCCCCTCCTGCTCGCCCCCATCCCTCCCGCTCACCTCCTCCCCCTCCCACTCACCCCCTGCCCCACCCACTCACCCCCTGCCCCTCCCATCCCCTTCCCCTCCCGCTCAACCCTCCCCCTCCCACTTGCCCTCTCCCCCTCCCACTCACCCCCTGCCTCCTCCCACTCACCCCCTGCCCTCCCACTCACCCCCTGCCCTCCCACTCACCCCCTCCCCCTCCCACTCACCCCCTGCCTCCTCCCACTCACCCCCTGCCCCTCCCACTCACCCCCTCCCCCTCCCACTCACCCCCTGCCTCCTCCCACTCACCCCCTGCCCCTCCCACTCACCCCCTGCCCTCCCACTCACCCCCTGCCCTCCCACTCACCCCCTGCCCTCCCACTCACCCCCTGCCCCTCCCACTCACCCCCTGCCCTCCCACTCACCCCCTGCCTCCTCCCGCTCACCCCCTGACTCCTCCAACTCCCCCCTCCCCCCCCACTCACCCCCTGCCCCTCCCACTCACCCCCTGCCCCTCCCACTCACCCCCTGCCCCTCCCACTCACCCCCTGCCCCCTCCCGCTCATCCCTCCCCCTCCCACTCACCCCCTCCTCCTCCCACTCGCCCTCTCCCCCTCCCATTTGCCCCCCTCCCCCTCCTGCCGGTGTCCGAGTGCCCAGTGAGCTGCCTCTGGGCCCGAGTCTGTCCCAATAAGGCTGGTGCACCAACTACCCGCAGTCCTCCCATCGGCCTCATTGGTCGTGTGTAGCCTGCACTGCACCGGGGTCATGACCCGACTCAGCACCATTCAATATCGAGAACCATGGACCGTGGGCACGGTGTATGTGGGCACTGTGGGATCAGGGCACTGTGTATCGTGGGCGCAGTGTATCGTGGGCACGGTGTATCGTGGGCACGGTGTATGTGGGCACTGTGGGATCAGGGCACTGTGTATCGTGGGCACGGTGTATCGTGGGCACGGTGTATCGTGGGCACGGTGTATCATGGGCACTATGGATCGTGGGCACTGTGGATCGTGGGCACGGTGTATCGTGGGCACGGTGGATCGTGGGCACTATGGATCGTGGGCACGGTGGATCGTGGGCACGGTGGATCGTGGGCACGGTGGATCGTGGGCACTGTGGATCATGGGCACGGTGGATCGTGGGCACTGTGGATCATGGGCACGGTGTATCGTGGGCACTATCGCTCGTGGGCACGGTGGATCGTGGGCACGGTGGATCGTGGGCACGGTGGATCGTGGGCACTGTGGATCATGGGCACTGTGGATCGTGGGCACTATCGCTCGTGGGCACGGTGGATCGTGGGCACTATGGATCGTGGGCACGGTGGATCGTGGGCACGGTGGATCATGGGCACTATCGCTCGTGGGCACGGTGGATCGTGGGCACTATCGCTCGTGGGCACGGTGGATCGTGGGCACGGTGGATCGTGGGCAGCATTCCCCATTGGTGATGTCACTGGGCCAGATGTTCATGATGTTCAAGGCCACGGATTTGGAATTTTCACAGGAAATTGGACGGAATCACAAAATTTGATCCGTGGCGCCCACTAGAAATCCCAGTTAATAAAAAATAGGATTTGACTTAATTCAGACTCCATAAATCGGTGGCCCTGATGATGTTGCTCGAGGGGAGAGTTTGCTTAGATTGTCTGCTCCAACACTTCTGTTGATCAGAGGTTGTAAGACATAAAACGAGGGGTGATTGAGAGACAGGATCAAGTGCGCGATGTGCATCCCATTGTAAAGTTTAGGGTTATAAGGCAATTCAGTGTCTGACACTTCCTTTTAAATAAATACTTAACACCTGGTCGATCCCAGAGACCCGCAAGTACCTTGTGTGAGTGCGGATTAGTGTCTGAACGGCTCCTTGTGACCGAGTTAAGTGTCTCCGTGAATCCCCTTTTGCCAAGAGTCCCGATGCCTTACATTGTGGATCATATCCAATCTCCACAGTTTGATGGTTTGCATCGATTGAAGATGTTTGGAAGCCTGAAAGAGTTGAAAGGAGAGACAATTCTCTATTGTGTTACATCCTGTCTCAGAGCTGTGCTGGTATTGGCCAGTTACTCATTCACTTTGATAGGTGGGTTGGATAGTGAAGTTCGGCTTTCAAGCCCAATGATTGATTTGTAGTCAGCAGACAAGTCATGATTCAATCTGCTTCCTCCACCATGTCAGGCCCGTCAGAATGAGATATTTCAGAGGGAGGTGATAAGGTGCTATATAAATGCAAATCTTCCCTTTTATTCTAATGCTCAGTCATATCTTCACCCACATGTCCTCCTGTTAAACAGAATGCAGCCTATGAAAAATAATATTCCCTTATTAACAAATCTGACAGTTAAATTGTCCCAAGTTACTCATTTACCTAAAATCAATAATTCGTCGTTGTGAAAGTTCTAAGTGTCACCAGCAAAGATACATTTTTTAAGTTCTTTCAAAAGTATTCTTTCAGTATTCCTACAACAATTGTGTGTCGAATTAAAGGATTATGATTAATTGAAGCAAATGTATCATAGCTCAGCAAGTGAGTCTCAGATTCTAATCGATCTTTGTTTTGCCAGGAGCTGTCCAATCGTACACATGGTCACTGACGTATACTGTTACAACAGGCTCTGTTCCTCCAGACAGCCCCCAACAGCTACCCTGCATGAGAAACAATCCTGTGCGCACTGTGTCCTCAACCCACAGAATGCCAGTCTACCCACACAGAGAGGAGCACGGGTAGGTGTTCAACCACTGCCTCTCTCACTATTGGTGTCAATTGTTTACGCATTTTAGCTTCTGATGTTGATTATTTTTCTTCACGTGGTCCTGTGGAGTTGTAACTTGGCTTGAAATCGTGACCTAAAGTGATGTGTAATATCCTTGGTTTTGTCCCAGTACCACAGCATCCTCCCTCTACTGGTACACCTGTGTACCTCCCTCTACTGCTGGTACATCTGTGTACTTAGGAACATAGGAACAGGGGTAGGCCATTCAGCCCCTCGAGCCTGTTCTGCCATTCAATCGGATCATGGCTGACCTGTATCCTATCTCCATCCACCCACCTTGGCTCCATATCCCTTAATACCCTTGGTTAGCAAAAATCTATCGATCCCAGATTTAAAATTAGTAATTGAGCTAGTATCTACTGCTTTTTGTGGGAGAGAGTTCCACACTTCTACCACCCTTTGTGTGAAGAAGTGTTTCCTAACTTCACTCCTGAATGGCCTGACTCTGATTTTAAGGTGATGTCCCCTTGTCCTAGACTCCCCCACCAGCGGAAAAAGTTTCTCTCCATCTACCCAATCAATTCCTTTCAAAATCCTAAAAACCTCAATCAAATCTCCCCTTAAGGGTTGATTTGCCATTTAAGGGGTCGGCCATTTAAGACTGAGATGAGAAGGAATTTCTTCACTCAGAGGGTTGGGAATATTTGGAATTCTCTACCCCAGAGGGCTGTGGATGCTGAGTCGTTGAATATATTCAAGACCGAGATCGATAGATTTTGGGGATTGGGCGGGAAAGTGGAGTTGAGGTCGAAGATCAGCCATGATTTTATTGAATGGCGGAGCAGGCACGAGGGGCCGAATGGCCTACTCCTGCTCCTAGTTCTTATGTTCTTAACCTTCTATATTCCAGAGAATACCAGCCTACTTTATGTAAGCTCTCCTCATAATCTAACCCCTGGAGCTCTGGTAACATTTTGGTCAATCTGTGCTTTCCGAGGCCAATCTATCCTTTCTAAGGTGCGGTGCCCAGAACTGTACCCAGTACTCCAGATGTGGTCTAACTTTGTGTAGCTGTAGCAAAACTTCCCCTTTATATTCTAGCCCTCTAGTTATAAAGGCTCACGTTCCATTAGCCTTTTTGATTATTTTTTGTACCTGACTGCTACATTTCAGTGATCTGTGGACATGAACCCCGTAATCTCTTTGGACCTCCGCTGTTCCGAGCTTTTCACCATTTAAAAAATACTCGGATCGATCCTTTTTTGGTCCAAAATCGATGACCTCACACTTACCTGTGTTGAAATCCATCTGCCACAGTTTTTCCCACTCACTTAATCTATCAATGTCTCTCTGTAATTTTATGCTCCCATCTACACTACTTACTATGCCAACAATCTTTGTGTCATCGGCAAACTTGGATATCTGGCTCTCTATTGTGTTATCTAAGTCATTAATAAATAGAGTGAATAGTTGAGGCCCCAGCACAGATCCTTGTGGGACACCACGAGTCACTTCCTTCCAATTCGAGTACATTCCCATTATCCCTACTCTCTGTCTTCTACCGCCTAACCAAGCTCCTAACCCTCCTTCTCCTGTTGGTACACCCGTGTACCTCCCTCTGCTGCTGGTACACCCGTGTACCTCCCTCTGCTGCTGGTACACCCGTGTACCTCCCTCTGCTGCTGGTACACCCGTGTACCTCCCTCTGCTGCTGGTACACCCGTGTACCTCCCTCTGCTGCTGGTACACCCGTGTACCTCCCTCTGCTGCTGGTACACCCGTGTACCTCCCTCTGCTGCTGGTACACCCGTGTACCTCCCTCTGCTGCTGGTACACCCGTGTACCTCCCTCTGCTGCTGGTACACCCGTGTACCTCTCTCTGCTGGTACACCTGTGTACTTCCCTCTACTGGTACACCTGTGTACCTCTCTCTGCTACTCGTACATCTCTATGTATTTTAATTGAATGGATTATTCTTTAGACGTATACACACAATCTGTCGTGTGTACCGCCAGGCACTGTTCTATATGATGTGCAAGGAGCTGAATATTCTGATTGCATCTAAGGATTTAGTAAGATGTAAAACTTGTGCTAAGATCACAACGTATTGGAGGTACAATTGGTGATGGATTGTGCACTGTGCTCTGATCAGACTTTCAATATAATAGTGAACAATCAATTTCTCTCTAATTATCTGCCATCTGCTCCTGAAGTCACAGATTTGAGCCAAGGAACAGCTCCATAGGTATCCACTGGTGAACCATTTCAGTGAATGGAGGCGAGCTATTTGGCTATGGGTGGCACCTTAATTGAGCCTGCTAGCCATGGTGCATGCGATCCTACAGGCTCCCTAGATCACAGCTGGTGGAGTGACTCCCTTCCTGGCCTAGACACAGGGAGACTGAGTTAACTGTGGTACCCCACTGCTGCCAAGATTGAGATCAGTAACTCACCACAGACCAAGGACTAAACCTGTGACTTTCTGAGTGTGTGAGGTTCAGTGCTGTTACCAAGCAGCCCATTTCTCCACTGAGACACGAGAGGGGTAGTTTTAATCTAACTTGCTGGGCGGGAGTCCAGGGATTGGTTGGAAGGCTGGTTTTACACCCCGCCCAATATTACTTCAAGGGAGAGTGAAATCGGGCGGGTGTAAAAACAGCTTTGCACCAGATCCCATCAGTTACCCGGCGAGCGAGTTAGGTTAAAATTGCTCCCTGTGATGTGAATTCTAATGAGTAATAATTTTGTTGAAATTGGTTGCTTGTATTCCCCTTTGAATGGAGAGATACCGGCTGAGGTGAAGAGCTAAAGCAAAGCTCTGGGGTGAAACTCAGCACAATTCTTACACCACGTGACTTTAATGTTTATGACCAATAAATGATGGAGTGCTTTAAATGAACGTTTATTTGGAAAGTGCTGCCAACATTGTACATCATTGTGACAAATTTTTTCTTCCAGATACACAGGAGGGTACAACTACGGTAGTTATAGCAATCAGCACCCCGTTCCCATTCAGAGTCAGTACCCAGGCCTTACACACGACAGTAGTCTCTCCTCTCCACTCCCATACCCTGCGTATCACAGGAGTACCACACAGGTTAGTCTCATTGAATATGTTGGTTTGTATTATCATATTTCACAAACGCTCATTAGATTATGTATATGTAATGAATAATGTAAAGGAAATTTCAACTCTGCAAAACAGGAAAATTGAATTTCAGAAATAATTCATTGGATGCGAAGTGCTTTGCGATGGCCAGAGGATATGACACGATGCTATTTAATCGCACATAATGGATCCAGTATATACGGTTTGTGCTGTAGTCTAATGTGTCCATTGGAACTGGGTCAAGATTGACCAAACTCTTAGAGAGAGACAGAGACAGAGAGAGAGACAGGGAGAGAGAGAGAGAGAGAGACAGAGACAGAGAGAGAGACAGGGAGAGAGAGAGAGAGACAGAGACAGAGAGAGAGACAGGGAGAGAGAGAGAGAGAGACAGAGACAGAGAGAGAGACAGGGAGAGAGAGAGAGAGAGACAGAGACAGACAGAGAGACAAACAGAGACAAACAGAGACAGAGAGAGAGAGAGACAGAGGGAGAGAGAGAGAGACAGAGGGAGAGAGAGAGAGACAGAGGGAGAGACAGACAGACAGAGAGAGAGAGAGACAGAGAGAGAGAGAGACAGACAGAGAGAGAGACAGACAGAGAGAGAGAGAGACAGAGAGAGAGAGACAGAGAGAGAGAGAGAGAGAGACAGACAGACAGAGAGACAGAGACAGACAGACAGAGACAGAGGGAGAGATAAAGAAAGAGACCGAGAGAGAGACCAAGAGAGAGAGAGAGAGACAGAGGGAGAGATAAAGAAAGAGACCGAGAGAGAGACCAAGAGAGAGCGAGAGAGAGAGAGAGACAGAGACAGAGGGAGAGATAAAGAGAGGGACAGAGACCGAGAGAGAGAGAAAGACAGACAGAGAGAGACAGACAGAGAGGGACAGAGAAAGAGAGATGACAGCTGTCTAATCACTCCTGGTTGGGTTCTAAACCAGATGCCAGGTGGGAGAGGAATGTGAATTAACCTGTTCCACAATCCAGTCCTTTCAGATTTGGATATTTTTCAACTCAGGCGTGAAAGGGAATTAACAGAATTAGTCTGCAAAGAGTCATATATTCGGGACTGGAAAAAATCTATTACAAGGTGGTCCAAAATATACATAAATATATTTTATTTATGAATGAACCCTTAGGCGGGATCTTTCAGAATCTTACTTTAAGTTACAAAATTCCATTACTTATCTCAGTGATTTGGAGGGTCACCATCTCAGGGTGAGTTAAAAGTTCCCCAGTGGAGTGATCTGTGGAGGGGATGCTGGGCGTCCAGTGGAGTGATCTGTGGAGGGGATGCTGGGCGTCCAGTGGAGTGATCTGTGGAGGGGATGCTGGGCGTCCAGTGGAGTGATCTGTGGAGGGGATGCTGGGCGTCCAGTGGAGTGATCTGTGGAGGGGATGCTGGGTGTCCAGTGGAGTGATCTGTGGAGGGGATGCTGGGCGTCCAGTGGAGTGATCTGTGGAGGGGATGCTGGGCGTCCAGTGGAGTGATCTGTGGAGGGGATGCTGGGCGTCCAGTGGAGTGATCTGTGGAGGGGATGCTGGGCGTCCAGTGGTCCATCCGATCAACCAAGGACAGATCCCTCGGACTGAGCACAGCTGCAGGTACAAAGCATAAAGATAAGGCTGGGAATTTCCTGGGAACTGCTCCCACTCCACTCCCATAATGTTGCCGGAGGTGAGGTGGAACCCCGTTAACGCACGCAAACAGGGGATTCCGATACACTTCCGGCGAAGTTACAGGCAACCACTCCGAGGAAGTCCACACCCCAATACGTTCTTTCAGTTTTATAACAGTGAGAGGGCGGCCAGAGAAGAGGTGAGATACAAACGGGGTTAAAATCGAGGATGAGTATAAGGTAATTAATATTCTGAATGAAAAATTGCCTCCCAAGTATTCCTAAGAGTGTCATGTCCACCCTAAGCAGCAATAACCCAGGTAGAATTAATGACTTAATATAATGTGAGTGAAGTCACAAACAAGCTAAACCACTCAAAACAAATAAATCCCCAGAGATAGACAGTATTTATCCCAGAGTACTAAGAGAGACGGGGAGGAGATTTCGAGACACTGACAGTCACTATGAGGGAGTCGCTGGACACTGTGTAGGTACTTCCTCACTCCAAGAATGATCAATAAATGGAATGTTCCAGGTACAGTATTGGAGGCAAAACCCTGGAATCATTTAAGAAACAATTGGATGCTGCAAAGTTCATCTATCCAGAGAGATCCTACATGCCAACATTTATCCCTTAACCAACACTTAAAACAGATGATCTGGCCATTTATCTCATTGCTGGGATCTTGCTGTGCACAAATTGGCTGCCGCATTTTCCCTACATTACAACAGTGACTACACTTCAAAAAAAGTACTTCATTGGCTGTAAAGCGCTGAGGTGGTGAAAAGTGCGATATAAATGCAAGTTCTTTCTTTTCTTTGATTTAACCTGAGCTCTCGATGAGTTAAAATCAACTACTTCAGTGGAGAGATTTATATCGAGCTTCAATCATGTGACGTAGTCCGGATTCACAAAGCCTTTTCTAAGCGGGAATCTTAATGTAAACGTTAAGGAAGAGCAGGCCTATTAAAATGCTAATACCATGGACAATAAACAGGGAAAGTTGCCCCAAGTTTCAATGGCAGTGAGTGGGTTTAAACGCAGCATTCGTTAAAGATCTTTGAACTTCTCACCAGGTATGGGATGTTGGAGATGATTGCATTGATACACTGTTGGTCTAATCTTTTTTCTTTCTAATCTCTAAGAAATAGAAGTCTGAGGGGTGACCTGATCGAGGTCTTTAAGATTATGAAAGGGATTGATAGGGTAGACGGAGAGAAGATGTTTCCAATTGTGGGGGAGACCAGAACTAGGGGCCATAAATATAAGATAATCACTAATAAATCCAATAGGGAATTCAGGAGAAACTTCTTTACCCAGAGAGTGGTTAGAATGTGGAACTCGCTCCCACAAGGAGTAGCTGAGGTGAATAGCATGGATGCATTTAAGGGGAAGCTGGATAAACACAAGAGGGAGAAAGGAATAGAACGATATGTTGATAGGGAGGAGGCTCGTGTGGAGCATAAACACCAGCACAGACCAGTTGGGCCGAATGGCCTGTTTCTGTACTGTAGATTCAATGTCATAGTACAGAGATTCCCGGGCTGAAGGAGTGGCTGTAATTTAACTTTACTTCCATTTACATGATTTAAAAGAGCAGCACATAGAAGGGGAGGAGGAGTTAATTTAAAACTAGTCCTTAAAATCGCTCACCATAGTACAGACCTTTAAACTCTGTGGGGCTGAAGATCTGCGGGTCTGATATCTGAGGGTAAGTGCCGGTGACCTCCGGTATTGACCCTACCAAAGTTCATGGGGTCAACGGGAATTCCCTCCATTTAAATGTCAATGGCAGGTGCCACTAGGACAGCACATCTGGTGCCCCGACTGGGGAGGCCTGAAACCCCAGCGAATGCTGGTCACTCTCTAGGGAGAAAGGATAGGAGGAAGACCCCCCCCCCCGCCCCGGAAACATCTTAATCCATCGGCCTCCTTTGCAAGGGAACCAAAGAATCTTCCGAGTTCACCTGAATCTTCAGGCTTCCAGGTCACATCCTTGTCCTGGACCCCCAGGTGGGCTCTCTCCCCACAACTTATCCCACTCGGGGTTCCAGCCCATAAATCCACCGCCATGTCGGAGATGTGGTAACTCCTGGCCTGGGAGACCCCACCCCAGCAATGCCCTCCCCCAATGCCCCAGGCCTTGTTCGGGGTGGGAATAGGCCCCACTTCCCCCCAACAAGACCCCCCAGAAATTCCCGTGCAAGTTTGGACCTGGCATTTTGGGTTCCGGTCTAATTAGGGGGTCATCTGCTCCATATGGTGCGAGTGTGTCAGGAGGGCGATGGGGTTCGGTCCCGATGTAACTACCTGTACGGCAGATGTAGGAGAGAAATGTTTTGCTTGCTTGTGTGGCGTTGATTGAGGACATATTGCAGATAAATATGGGACACCCACTTTAACATGGCTGTGGTTAAGAGCTCTTTGAATGTTGGACTATATTTATAACACATGGAATGAATCAAATTAATAATCAGTCTTTTGATTGAAGAGGCCATCAGAATTTTTATGTGGAAAAAAAAATCTATTTCCGGCTTTGCCCAACAATTGGTCGTCCCCATAGCAGCTGACATGTGTATTGGACAAAATGAGATCTTTTATTTTCTAAAACTGTTTTTCCATGACCTAAAATATGAGTAACAATGAAGAACGCTGTTTTAAATCACTGCTTGGCACTTGGTTTTCATTCATTCCTAAACTATTCTCGGCACGTGTTATTTAAGTGATAATGAACAATGTACAGTCTCTTGTAAATTCGATGGTAGGTTTATTGACTGAATGTTCAATCTATCAGACTTGCAACTATCTTTAAGAAACACAAAAAGCCCATTAGTGATAATTACATTTGTAAATTTTTGTGTTTAATGGTTCACCGATTACAAGAGTATCTATTTTATTCCTCCCCCACACCTAGTGTCAGCCTGGGCTCAGTGGGTAGCTCACTCTCTCGCCTCTGAGTCAGAAGATTGTGGGTTCATGCCCCACTCCAGGGACTTGAGCATATAATCCAGTCCGATACCCCCAGTGTCTGAGGGAGCGCTGCACTGTTGGAGGTGCTGTCTTTTGGATGAGACGTTAAACCGAGGTCCTGTCTGCCCTCTTAGGCAAGATCCCATGGTATTATTTCGAAGAAGACCAGGAGAGTTCTCCCTGGTGTCCTGGCTAATATTTATCACTCAACCAACATAACCAGAACAGATTATCTAGTTATTATTTCATTGCTGCTCGTGGGATCTTGCTGTGCGAAATTTGGCTGCCACATTTCCTACATTACAACAGTGATTACACTTCATAAAAAGTACTTCATTGGTTGTGAAACGCTTTGGGACGTCCTGAAGTTATGAAAGGCTCTACATAAATACAGGTTCTTTCTTTCCTCTCCACTCTGCTAACCATCGCTACTCTTCCTCTCAGGATTTCTCAGTCTCACCTTCGCACTTTTGGTGTTTCATAATCTCCCAAAGATACTAATCTTCAGCCATACTCTGCCCTTAGTGATTTGTTCTCCCAGCTGATACCCGGTGTCCTTACACATGTACTTTAGAAGCATCTCGTGTCTCGTCTCCTCCTGTGCCTTTGTCAGGATCAAGTAATCAACACCATGCAGATCCTGACTGCTCACCAGCTTCGTACAATTCCATTTCTCAGCATGTGAATCCCTCCAGTGCCTGGCATTGTTATTTGAATCATAGAATCATAGAATGATACAGCATCATTCAGCCATTCGGCCCAGCATGCTTTTCAATTCTATCCCTCTAGAAATGAACCCCAGTGCTTGGTTTGCTTTTTTTTATGGTCTTATTAACCTGTGTTGCTACTTTTAGTGATTTGTGTATCTGTACCCCCAGATCCCTCTGCTCCTCTACCCCATTTAGACTCTTATTTTCCAAAAGTATGAAGCTCCTTATTCTTCCTACCAAAATGTACCACCTCACATTTATCCATATTGAAATTCATTTGCCAATTAAATGCCCATTCTGCAAGTTTATTAATGTCTTCCTGTATTTTGCACCTCATCTCCCCTCTGGTTCTTTTGTCAGTTACCTTAAATCTGTGTCCTCTGGTTACCGACCCTCCTGCCACTGGAAACAGTTTCTCCTTATTTACTCGATCAAAATCCTTCATGACTTTGAACTCCTTTATTAAAATGTTCCTTCACTTTCTCTCATCTCCCTGGACAGCCTCTCACAGGAGATCAGATCATCCACCATTTTCATCTCCTCATTTTCAATGTCCATTCCTTCAATAGTCCTTCATTCTTTTGCTTTCTCTCACCTTCACTGTATTGAAGAATTCCCGGTGGTCTCCCATTAACAAGTAAGGATATCTTCCAACCAATTACTTTTTCATATTCAAATGAGATGCAAATTATTTCCTAATGGCGCATAAAAGGTAGAATCAGACAGACGATTGGTGATTGTGCTTGTTTTTTCCCTCCAAGTTTCACTTTGATTTTCTTACCTTAATCCTTCCCTTCTGGTCCTCCAGCTCCTCCACCCCAATATCAATTCTTCATGCGTGAGCCTGAATAGAAAATGTCAGTGGGCAATTTGGCTGTGGGAACTGTCACAGCCAAGAACAGGAGATTATTTATTTAATGCCTGTGCTAGTGTGTGTTCCTGCAGCCTGAAGTGTCTCAGAGGGATTTAAAGCAGCACAGTTTCATGGCAGGGCAGGTAACAGAATTAATACTGATGAGTGCAGAACCACACAGGCAAACTGCACATCAAATAAACCAACGTTCCCTGAAATCAGATTAAAAAAATAAAGGTGAAATGATTGATGAGGCCAATTCAAGGATAAAGTTATCCAGGAGTTGTTTGGCTTTGTTTAATTTAGTTTGATCATCGCCACTGTACATTAGGTGATTGGTATGATTTTTAAATGGCCAAGCAGAATAACTTCAGATTGTGAATCCTGCTTTATTTGGCGAGTGCAGAAACTCTGCTCTTCTTATCAGAGGCTTCTTCTGTCTGATGCAGATGGGATTAAGTGGCAAATAGTTAAATCAGGATTTAGCCAACTGAGCTAATTTTTTTTCTCTGAAAGAACGGCCTCAGCCCCTGTGAACCCAGAAACGCACTCTGAAGGAAAATGTTTTGCTGCTTAAACAGAGCCATCATTCACACTTTGCATAATGAGAGGCTGGACAAATTTGAATGAGGGACTTTATTCTTTTCTCTTGAACTTCAGCTCTGGGGAATTGCAGTCTGCTGCAGAGGGAGAGAGAGAACAGATTTCCATTACACTGCAAGTAGCTGTAATAATCTCCCATTCGGTATTTTTTTTCATCCACACCTCTCAAATCACTCCCGTTACTCACTGGGCTTTCAGATACAATCAAAATGAAAGATGTACAGACAGAGAGTCAGGACTTTGTGTCCACATCGTGAGTTGACCCATCTAATGGTAACTTCCTGTAAAGGGCCCTCCGACAACCATTGCCTTTGTGTTTGGTGGAGATCACTAGGACTCAGTGTTTTACACCCAATGTGTTCGAGAACTCTTCATGAAAGCGGATGCGGAGTGTGAGGGGTGATTGTGACAGTCCAGACAGACATCCGCACAGATGGCCGTACTCTGGGCACTTCAGTGGGGCTCAATTAGCTGCTTCACCAGCTGATGTGATGATGGGGCGGGAGAGTGGAGAGTTTAGGAAATGTTTTTCAGTGATCTGAGGAACAGTACAGGTCTACATGCGGTCAATCTCATTCTACAACACAGTTACCAGTGTAGGGCTGAGTTTACAGTGACCTTATTTTGGGTCATTTCTCCCTGCCTGCCTTCAATTTCACCATTCATGATAAAAATAAAATGCGGCAGCTTTTTTTCCCCGATGTGGCAGCAGGTTAAATGCGAGCACAATAAGCCAGGCTCGTGCTCAGAACCAAGTTATGGCGTCTATTTACCTTCATTCTGGATTTCTATATTTAACACCATGACTTTCAGATAAGCTTATAGAAATTATAGGAACATGGAACAGGAGGAGGCCATTCAGCCCCTCAAGCCTGTTCCGCCATTCAATGAGATGATGGCTGATCTGTATCTTAACTCTGTCCAGGGTTAAATTATGAGGACAGGTTGCATAGACTAGGCTTGTACTCCCTTCAGTGTAGAAGATTAAGGGGTGATCTAATTGAGATGTTTAAGATGATTAAAGGATTTGATAGGGTAGATAGAGAGAAACTATTTCCTCCGGTGTGGGGAGTCCAGAACAAGGGGGCAGAACCTTAAAATTAGAGCTCGGCCGTTCAGGGGTGATGTCAGGAAGCACTTCCTCACACAAAGGGGAGTGGAAATCTGGAACTCTCTCCCCCAAAAAGCTGAGGCTGGGGGTCAATTGAAAATTTCAAAACTAAAATTGATGGATTTTTGTGGGTAAGGGCATTAAGGGTTACAGAATCAAGGCGGATAAATGGAGTTCAGATACAGATCACCCATGATCAAACTGAATGGTGGAACAGGCTCGAGGGGCTGAATGGCCTCCTCCTGTTCCTATGTTCCTTCCTATGTTAAGGCACAGACTGTCATATACAGCAATACATTTGTACTTAATTAAAATTCATTAAATAAGCAACCAGATTCCTGATAAGGATCTTTTTATACACCGGGACCTTATTTTTCTTACTAATTGCTAGTTTTGTTCCAGTCGACACTAATTGTTGGGCCTTGATGATCTTGAAGAGAGATTTGACTCTGCATTTTGTGTAAACGTTCCCACGGTTAATGGTCAATTTGTATTTCACAGTATCCGTTCAACAGTCAGACCCCAAGGATGGAGCCCTGCCTGATGAGCAGCACCCCCCGCCTGCACTCCACACCCGTGACACCGCGGTGGGCCGACGTCCCATCGACCAACAGCTGCTACTCCAGCCCCAGCATGCATTCGGCACGATACGGGAACTCGAGTGAGATGTACACGCCCTTAACCCCCCGACGCAGTGCCGAATATGAACACGTGCAGCATTTCCCCGGTTTTGCCTACATCAACGGTGAGGCGACCACTGGATGGGCCAAATAATCCTTTACCGTAACTGTGCCCGGGCCCAGACACTGGAAATAAATCCCCCCAAATACATGGTCAGTTATGGATTGCTACTGAAAGCAACGCACAAAGAAAACAAGACTTTTTATTTTCCCCCTGGATCGCCAAAAGGGACTGGAAGACACTCTGGTGACATTGGCATCTCCATAAAGTTCAGAACAAGACTCCCTAAACATTTGAATCCAGAAACAATAACTTTGGGGGAAAACCACCATTTTTTCTTCTTGTAAATTTTGCAGTAGCACTGCCTGAAATGTGCCACGTGGTAAACTGCCCACGTAAGACCTCCGCCTATCTCTTTAACACGTGTCACGCTCTTTTTGAATCCTCTTCGGGGATTTAACATTTGCAGCTTGTCTGAACTTAAAGGTATAGTGGACATCCCGTGGGAATACTCTCGTCAACGCTCTGCCCAATGACAGGAAGTGATGTTTACCACGGGCAGGAAGTGTGTTTCATTACCTGCGCCCTCTATCAACTACCAATAAACTTCAGCACCTCAGACCCAGTGATCAGGAGACACTTTTCTGCTCCCCATACTGCCTCTGCCCTGAGTTGATGTGATGATGGCAACTGTTGGGGGACCTTGGCTCTGCCTGGTGCCCTACAGAGCTTGTCGAATGCAAAGAACCGTTACATATTGAAGACCAGTAGCGTTCTGCCGTGAGATTTTACACTTGGATTCGGTCCTGCTCTACACTGATACACTGCACAGCATGAAGAGGTAAAGTACTGTGGACATCTGGACAATTTCATTCATTTTTATTGTATCGCCACAGAAACCCTTAAGATATTCAAAGCTGTGCCTTTAGAAACTGCATTGTCTATGTGTGAAAATGTTTATCTAATTTTGTATTGTATCTTTGACAGACTATTTTTAGAGATAATTTGCCTCTAGCTTGTCACTAGTGTGTATACTGTTTCCGTTACAGTTAATTAACATAGATTTTTTTTCCCTGTATTGTTTTGAAATTACAAAATGCACTCAGCAGATTATATGGACATATTACCCTATGGGTAAGGAAAATAACTGAAAGAATAACACAAGAAACTCTAGACTTTTTTTTGTAAATAAAAGCACTGATAGCACCATGTGTGTTGTGGATAAGCCTGAAGTACATAGTATTATTTGTACAGATGTGCAAGATATATGAAGGCAATACATTCTCAAAATACAAATACATTTTTAAAAAATTATCCAGACTTTTTCTGTTCTTAGTATTATGACTATTCTCCAAATTCTTGTGCCAAAAATGTATTCTGGGGGGGGAGAAATGGTGAAAGGGACACTATTTTCTGAATAGGCAAATTTGCAGGAACTATACTGTGTTTAAAAACAAAGGTTTCTTAAAATGCAGTTTGCACATTTGTGCTTGTGTGCAATCCAATTTTCTCCCCATGATCAGACAGCGTCTGAACTTTCCCTGTAAGACTCGCGTGCAAAAAGGGCACTTGCATAATTGGGGGTTTGATGGCCCTTTTGTTGACTGATGGGGGATTTTGGTTTGTTAGCTGTGCTCCCTGATCAGACCACATTTTACCCCAAATGCAAGGTGAGGTTAAAGCATCTCTCAAAACTGCCAACATAGTTTGCAAACAGAGAAGCATTTGATAATGTCATTCCAAACACGATTACAGCATTTCACCAACAATCATATTTATCTTTGAATGGAGGGGAAGATTAATCATAGAATCATAGAATTTTACAGCACAGAAGGAGGCCATTCGGCCCATTGTGCCTGTACTGGCTCTTTGAAAGAGCTATCCAATTAGTCCCACTCTCCTGCTCTTTCCCCATAGCCCTGCAATTTTTTCTTTTTCAAGTATTTATCTAATTCCCCTTTGAAAGTCATTATTGAATCTGCTTCCACCGCCCTTTCAGGCAGCGCATTCCAGATCATAACAACTCGCTGCATAAGGAAAGTTCTCCTCATCTACCTCCTGGTTCTTTTGCCAAATATCTTAAATCTGTGTCTTTTGATTATCGAGCCCTCTGCCAGTGGAAACAGTCCCTCCTTATTTACTCTATCAAAACCCTTCATGATTTTGAACACCTCTATCAAATCTCCCTTTAACCTTCTCTGCTTTAAGGAGAACAACCCCAGCTTCTCCAGTCTCTCTGCATAACTAAAGTTCCCCATCCCTGGTACCATTCTAGTAAATCTCCTCTACACCCTTTCCAAGGCCTTGACATCCTTACTTAAAAAAAAGTTTGCTGTGCATGATGTAGCATGTCCCAGGAATTGAACCTGGTTGTAACTTTCCCATTAAGGTGATAACACCCCCTTATTAAAACTGTTCAAATCTAGCCATAGATGTCTGCCACAATGAAGGTACAGCAAGAGAGCTGGGTTTGAGTTTCATTGATGGATTTCTCAGCCCTCACTGGTCAATATGACAATTTTCACATTCTGTAACTTTTTTAGTTTGTTTCTGGATATAAGGCAAACCCATTCACCATGGTCTTGTATCACAAGTGTACAAACCAGCATTGTCCTTGAATTGACAAGCAAAGTATTCAGGGCTAGTTTTGGGATCTTTGCTATTTTTAGTGTGTATCAGTGACTTGTTAAGTAACGCTACCAAATTTTCACATAACGTACAAATAGAAGACGGGCAATTTTAAAAAAAATAATTCTCAGGATGTGGGCGTTGCTGGCCAGGCCGGCATTTATTGCCCATCCCTAGTTGCTCTGAGAAGGTGGTGGTGAGCCGCCTTCTTGAATCACTGGTAGTGGTTTGATATACTGAGGGGCTTGCTAGGGTCTTTAGAGTCAAATAGGTTGGTGTGGGACTGGAGTCACATATAGGCCCAGACCGGGTAAGGACGGCAGGTTTCCTTCCCTAATGAACCAGTTGGGTTTTTATGACAATCCGACAGCTTCATGGTCACTTTTACTGAGACCAGCTTTTTATTTCCAGATTTTTTTTTAAGACTGATTTCTAATTCTCAAACTGCCCAGGGTGGGATTTGAACTCACGTTCCATGGATTACTAATCCAGTAACATAATCACTACACCCACCGTACTTATAAATAACGAGGAACAATGCAACCAGATTCAGAAGTGTTTAAACCATTCAGGTAACTGAAAGAATATACAGCAGATGCAATTCAATGTGGTTAGGTGTAAAATAATGAATGTGAGAATAAAGAATCAAAAAGAGGGAGTATGTGTTAAATTGATCAGTGGTGTAGCGTCTGGTCAGGAGAGACCTGGGGGTTTGAGTTGATGAATCCATGAAACCACTTTTATCAGCAGATGATGTGGAGATGCCGGTGATGGACTGGGGTTGACAATTGTAAACAATTTTACAACACCAAGTTATAGTCCAACGATTTTATTTTTAATCCCACAAGCTTTCGGGGGCTTCCTCCTTCCTCACCACTTGAGGAAGGGGGAAGCCTCCGAAAGCTTGTGGGATTAAAAATAAAATTGTTGGACTATAACTTGGTGTTGTAAAATTGTTTACAATTTATCAGCAGAGAGAGACAGTACAATTGAAAAAAGGTGTGAGAGATCTCCACGCAGAGGCACTGTGGGCAGTTCCAGTCATCGATTCAGAGGAAGGATATTGTCACCCTTGAGAAAGTAGAGTCAAGCAACAAAGATGATTTTAGATATCAAGAAAAGAGGAGACTTTGCGATGATCTAAGGAGGTATTTACACTGCAAGTTCGGGGTCAATGCAAAGTGATTTCCTCTTTGCACCAAAATTAAACTCGCAGCCTAAATCTGGAGTCAGGGTTTGAGCAGCCTTTGGAGTGAAGCAGAGTTAGACTCGTTGGGTGTGGTGGTCTCTCACTACCAGGAACGGAAATCTAGTGCGGTGTCACATCTTGTTTACAAAGTGCCTGTGGCTCGCTCAATTGAAGTGTCCAGAGAGCAGGAATTCTCCCATTCCCGCTCTCCGAACATTTACATTTCTAACTTTTCTTTTACCCCTGTGTGCATCCAGCTACGCACAGAGCTCTCTCCTAAACAGAACAGTCAAACTCCCAGCTAAGCAGGAACAAGCAGCATAAACCGAGTTCTGCCCGTCTACTGTCAGACCTGGAGCTGCAATCAAATTGAAATTCTCACTGTTATGAAGGGAAGTGATCACATTAATTCAGGTAGGTTGTTCACTATGGTCTGGGGGAGCAGAAGTTAAAATTAGGAAAGACAGGAGCATGAAGGGAAGGTTGATAGAACTTTATACCCAAAGGGTAATCAAATTATGGGATGTGATCATGGCAGCCACTGGTATAACAAGTGGTATCACATCGTTCACCTGACGAAGGGGGAAGCCTCCGAAAGCTTGTGAATTTAAAATAAAATTGCTGGACTACAACTTGGTGTTGTAAAATTGTTTACAATTGTCAACCCCAGTCCATCACCGGCATCTCCACATCATAACAAGGTGTATTCTGGAGAGATAAGGGAATGAGGGACATGATGAGAAGATGGGCTTCATTCTGAGAAACTGTTGAGCTTAAAACTGCTGCTGTATTCGAAGGTAAAGGACTACTGGCTCCATTTAAAAGGGCCAGGGTTGCTTGTTAATTAGTTTGTTCTTTTTTAATATTTGGAAATTAATATCAACAAAATATTCTGCTGCCTTTAATTTCAACTTGAAAATGTGCTGCTTCCTTATTGTGTTAATAAAAGGGCACAGGAGGTGGAGGGATCATCGACTGTTACCCATAGAAGCAAAATTATTTGTTAAAGAAATAAAAAAAGAAACATAAAAGTATGTTATTTATCACTGGCAAGTTACAGAGCAGCTTTAAGGGATAGAATCTTCAATTTCTGATTATGAAGCACTCAGCTCCAGGGAGTGACCTTAAGGAACCTGTCTCAGGACAAGGTGTTCAGACTGTCTGACACTGCACAATACATCTGCAGAAATGGGAATAAACGACTAAAAAATACATCAAAGGGACGTTGGATCCTAACTAATGAATCTGCAAATCTTTATATTATCAGGATCAAAAGATCCGTGATTCATTTCAGACATCAAGACACTCTCAGTGGTCGTTACATCAGTTCATTCACAAGCTTTTGAAACAAACCTCCTTCTTTAAGTCTAATTAATCAAAAAGTACAAAAGGCAGAATTTTTAAAAAATCTGTTGGGTCTTCTAATTATAGGAGCCTTTTAAGGTTGTATCTGACAGACAGTTTGGAGAACGAGCAGCCATGAAGTCTTTGGAATCGATTCGATGATGGGTGTGACGTTCATCAAAGATTACCAGCATAATACAGACAAATGCAGACACTGGAATTCACCATGCCAGCTAAACTTAGAAATTAAAGCTTTTAATTTGTGTTATTTGTGTCACTGAGCATTTCACATCTCTCTCACTCTCTGAACTAAAGAGAAACATGAAACATCGGAAATGTGGAATAGAACCAGAAAATGCTGGAAATGCAGAGCAGAGATACTCAGCTCCTGTAAAGAGAAAAGATGCTTCACAGTAAGACCCTTCCCCAGTTCTTAAAGGGTTACACTTGAAACAATAATCTTGTCTTTTCTCTTTACAGGTGCTGATGGGTTCTGCTGTGTATTTCCAGCATTTTCTGGCTTAATTTGACATTTTTTGGTATTAAAAGTAAGACGTGTATATTTTTTCCATTATACGTATACTTGAAGCCAACTAGTTTGAATCTAATTGAAATGTAAGATTAGTTGCTAGTTTCAGTGATGTTGGACCATGTTTAATGTTTGGTAACTCAGTTACCCATTGGTAACCAAGTACAATGTATTTCTGCACTCCCAGCAACAACCACCATCAATTTTGTAAGACATTTATATTTTATTACAGTTTTTTCCAGCTACATTCCTGCTGCTAACACAGACAAAAAATTCAAAATTCATCAACAGATTTCTGAATAATTACTGTTTTCAGAAGTAGGTCCAATTAAGAGTCTGCTGCTGTTAAGTAAACCCTATGTGAGTTTATACAGACGTCAATTAAGAGACTGGTATTTTGTTGTTCCTGGAGAGTTCCTTTATTTCCTTATACTTTTTTTCAAAGTGTGGAACAGAAAGTTGAGTGTGAGCCTTGAAGTGTGATAGAAAGGTGTGAGGTACAGGGAGTGTGCACTGGGTGTACATTTAATGGTGTAACGTCGCATGTTTAACATGGATTGGTGGAGGAAGGAATCGGGGATAAGGGGATATGGGAACAGGGAGGGAAAATATGATTAGAACTATTTTCTCTTGTGAGGGGTAAACGCAAGCACAGACTGGTTGGGCCGAATGGCCTGTTTTCGTGTTGTAACTTCTGTGTATTTCTACTCAATTTCTGAAGCTCGAAAACTTGTTGGGCGATATTTGCGATACATGAAATCTGTTAGTTTGGCAATTAGATTTCACAATTTATCAGCATTATGTAAAAAATGAAAGCTATTTTGTTGTTGATAAATTTTCACGACGACTTTCTCTAGATTTGGAAATCCTAGTGATTAAACAATGAATGAGCATTGTCCAATTCATTATTAAAATAGAGGCTAGAATCAAACAACCCCATTGATAGGAAATAATTCATCACAAAACTTTTTAAATTACTCCCTTACGTCTGAAGTGTAGTGAAAGTTGATAAATTCAGTCGTTTTGCACTAAAAATTGGAATTGTCCAATGATTTGAATGATTCAATATAAATAACCCAGTAAAGTTGGAATTTAGCTAAAAATTAATGATCAGATAATTTGAATTAAGAGCAGATTGAATGTTATTTTGTGAATCATGCAGCCGAAAGCTACAGGTTTCAGTAAGTGGAGATGAATGGGGCCCTGTCACAAGAAATAAACCATTTTTGTATCGTTTAAAATAGTAAATAAATGTGACTTTGTTTTTAGTGGTAAAAGCAGAGTTGGGTATTTTGGGTGGTTTAATGGGGCTTAGTTCTACCACAGGAGTACATGCAGTTGGTGAATTTAAATTCATCAGATTGCGCCTGGGCTTCAGTTCACTGACAGTGAGGTGGACAATGCTCACATGGGTTTAGATTTCAATATCACATGAACCTGCCCCCACCCCCCCTTCCCTTCCCCTCCCCCCCGGGGAAACATTATGTTGTGTAATGACAAGGAAGCTCTTCACAAAGCAGGCCAAAGACTTGTTGAGCTTGTGAGAGTGAGTGTGCTGCGTAACGAGTGTTCATATTTCAAATCTGGGGATGTCGAGTTTTACATTTGCTGAGCTGCAGATGGGGTGCTCTTAAAGCAGTGTGAACATCATTATTTTCAAACATCATTCAAACTCGAGAGAGTTTATTAGCAGAGTGTGAAAGGCACCCAGCAAGGGGGGATGTGCAATGAAAGGTGCATTAGGCAGAGTGTATTCAATCTCTTGGCAAGCTGTCTCTTGCTGGGAGGGTCAATGCCCTCCAACACTATGACCTTTGACACAGGACCTAGTATGTCTGTTATAACTGACCCACAAATCCATGAAACTCACAGCCAGACACCGCTGGGAGGGTTCGGATAAAACAACTGCACATGGGAAAAGCACACAGTGTGTCCTGCATCAAATACGCAGTGTCACATCACTGATCGAGGTGCAACTCATTACACCCGCCTGCCCCTTCAATCCAGCACTAAATCCAACATTTTCTTTTCAAGTTCACTCTTAAAATGATGCAGCTGCTGAATTATGAAAAGATTTAATCCAGTAAAGCGGCCAATAAATCATCTTTGTCAAATAGTAAAGGTTCTACGATGAATGAAATACATTAATCCCATCAGTGCAATCAGAAACAGAGATCGATGACAAATTTACAAAGTAAAACTCTTATTTAGTGAATAATGCATTTTCTTGAAATTCACTGTTACAAACAGCCCAGTAATACTGCCTGAAACTAGTACACGGTGAGATCTCATACTGACATTACATTACTCATTTTACGAAATGGTTCCAGCAATTTATCAGTGTGAAAACAGTTGTGTAACTCCGAAATCAAATCCTGATGATGAAGCCAGGAGGTGTGGGAGCCTCTCTGATAATCTAACAATTGTAAACAATTTTACAACACCAAGTTATAGTCCAACAATTTTATTTTAAAATCCACAAGCTTTCGGAGGCTTCCTCCTTCCTCAGGTGAATGGTTTCCACGTTCACCTGACGAAGGAGGAAGCCTCCGAAAGCTTGTGGATTTTAAAATAAAATTGTTGGACTATAACTTGGTGTTGTAAAATTGTTTACAATTGTCAACCCCAGTCCATCACCGGCATCTCCACATCGTGGATAATCGAACACCGCTGGGACTTCACCTCCTGGTCGTGTAACTCCATTCAGGTTTAGCGCTCAGATTGCCCATTGGACTTGATGCACACTTTGTAAACTTACTTAGAAGATTAAGGGGTGAATTTGGTCCCCTTAATATTCAAGATATTAAGGGGAACTGATAGGGTAGATAGAGAGAAACTATTTCTGCTAGTTGGGGAGTCTAGGACTAGGGGACATAGCCTAAAGATTAGAGCCAGGACTTTCAGGAGTGAAGTTAGGAAACACTTCTACACGCAGAGGGTGGGAGAAGTTTGGAACTCTCTTCTGCAAACGGCACTTGATGCTAGCTCAATTGTTCATTTTAAATCTGAGATTGATAGATTTTTGTTAACCAAAGGTATTAAGGGATATGGGGCTAAGGCGGGAATATGGAGTTAGGTCACAGATCAGCCATGATCTCATTGAACGGCGGAACAGGCTTGAGGGGCTGAATGGCCTCCTCCTGTTCCTATGTTCCTATTTGGAGTTATTTTAGTGTTGGCAGACAGCCCATACTCGCATCTGTGTTCTCTTAACGTTAGAAGTTATATGGCTGTTGAGCCAAGCAATGTACACCTGCTCATACACTGACCTCTCTCCTCACTGGGCGGAATGCAAAGATTTTAGAATCATACAGCACAGGAGGCCATTCAGCCCATCGTGCCTGTGCTGGATCTTTGAAAGCACTATCTAATTAGTCCTACTCCACCCCCCCCCCAACCCCGCTCTTTCCCCATAGCCCTGCAAAATTTTCCTTTTCAAGTATTTATCCAATTGCCTTTTGAAAGTTATTATTGAATCTGCTTCCACCGCCCTTTCAGGCAGCGCATTCCAGATCAGAACAACTCGCTGCGTAAAAAAAATTCTCATCTCCCCCCCCACCCCGGCCTGGAGTGGTCCTGGGGTGGGCTCCATATTATAAAAAGGATATAGAGGCACTGGAGAAGGTGCTAAAAAGATTTACTAGGATGATACCAGAACTGAGAGGTTATACCTATCAGGAAAGATTGAACAGACTGGGGCTCTTTTCTCTAGAAATGAGAAGGCTGAGGGGTGACCTGATCGAGGTCTTTAAGATAATGAAATGGTTCGGTGGGGTAGACGTAGAGAAGATGTTTCCATTTGTGGGGGAGACCAGAACTAGGGGCCATAAATATAAGATAGTCACTAATAAATCCAATTGGGAATTCAGGAGAAACTTCTTTACCCAGAGAGTGGTTAGAATGTGGAACTCGCTCCCACAAGGAGTAGTTGAGGCAAATAGTGTAGATACATTTAAGGGGAGGCTGGAGAAACACATGAGGGAGAAAGGAATATGGTGATAGGGTGAGATGAATTAGGGAGGGAGGAGGCTCGTGTGGAGCATAAACGCTGGCATGGACCTGTTGGGCTGAATGGCCTGTTTCTGTGCTGTACATTCTATGTAATTCTATGATAAGGAGCTATAAAAAATCCAAGTTCTTTTGAAGTAATTTTGCACAAAATCCTGTGGAATTACATTTAGTATTTCTCTTACATTCTTTTGTTTGTGCTGATTAAGGAGAGGAATGTTACTGCTGAGAAGTGGAACATTTTTCAGTTTTTATCTGCCCAATGTCAGCCTCCAGCACTTCCAATTTGAGTAAATCACTCATGTTCAGGCATAAATTTAAAACCATCTCCAAAAGAACAGAGGGAGGTTAGGATTTTTTTTACACAGCAGGTTGATAGGACACGGCCTACCCGATCTGGTGGTAGATGTGGGATCCAATAATAGCTTTTAATAGGGAAGTGGTTAAATACTTGAAAAGGAAATTTAAATGGGGAAAGGGCAGGGGAATGGGACTAAGTGGAGAGCTTTTTCAGAGAGTTGGCACAAGTACGATGGGCTGAATGGGGAAAGGGCAGGGGAATGGGGCCAAGGGGAGAGCTCTTGAGAGAGAGGGCACAGGGGCGATGGGCTGAATGGCCTCCTTGTGTGCTGCAAAATTCAACGATTCTAGGTAAAGCTGCTGAGCCTTAACCCACACAACCGTTCTAAGTATCAGGCGAACACAGGGGCTTTAAAAGCTGTACGTTTTTATTTTCTTGTCTAAAACTGAAAGTGGTGTTTCCAGATGAATAAGTGGCTTCAATTTCTTTCAATGCTTGAATTGAATCGGTTTCCATCAATTAGCAGCAACAGTGAAAAGTATTTTGCGGCTTGAGCCAAGCTCTTCAGTTAACTGCTCTTCACCATTTCAGCCCATGGTGACGTTTCTTCCATTCTCCCTTTGGCGGAATGAAGCAAGTGCTTTCCGTGCCAGGATAAATAATCTATGTACCTGGCATCACTGCAAAGACTCGAGCTGCACCCGGGCAGAAATTCCCTCGTCTGTGCGGTTAGTGGCCGGAAGGTTCCAGCACCGCTGGAAAGAAGGGATCATGATCCACATCAAATTCCCCCCTTTACAGTCCCCCAGAAACACGCCCTAGAGGGAGGGTCTTGACAGCGGGAAGCATTCTTCCCACTATTTCTACCAAATGTTCCTGAAGCATTTACAATGTTCTCAGAAACGATCTCCTAATTCTATATTTAAAGCTATTCTGCCCCACAGTGGTTATTTATCAATAGCACTACATTTCTGCTGAGTTTTCCGATTAATATTTGTACACAGTAAAATTGCTTGATAAAGTGTTACTATTTATAGAATATTTAGTTCAAATCTTGTTCCTTGTATTTTGTCATAAATATTCAACATGACCACATGATGACCATGAAACTAAGTTTTAAATAACCAGTAAAATATAAATGATGGTAAATCTTTATAAATCTCTGGTTAGGCCTCAGCTGGAGGATTGTGTCCAATTCTGGGCACCGCACTTTAGGAAGATTTCAAGGCCTTGGAGAGGGTGCAGAGGAGATTTACTAGAATGGTTCCAGGGATGAGGGACTTCAGTTATGTGGAGAGACTGGAGAAGCTGGGATTGTTCTTCTTAGAGTAGAGAAGATTAAAGGGAGATTTAATAGAGGTGTTCAAAATCATGAAGGGTTTTGATAGAGTAAATAAGGAGACACTATTTCCACTAGCAGGAGGGTCGGTAACCAAAGTTCACAGATTTAAGATAAATGGCAAAAACATCCAGGGGGAAGATGAGCAGAAATTATTTCATGCAGTGAGTTGTTCTGATCTGGAATGCGCTGCCTGAAAGGGCAGTGGAAGCAGATTCAATAATGACTTTCAAAGGGGAATTAGATAGAAACTTGAAAAGGAAAAAATTGCAGGGCTATGGGGAAAGAGAAGGGGTGTGGGACTAATTGGACAGCTCTTTCAAAGAGTCGGATAGGCAGGATGGGTCGAATGGCCTCTTTCTGTGCTGTATCATTCTATGATTCTATGATAAGTCTGTCAAAAGGCTTTAAGATTCAGTGTGGATTTTGGGTGTATATTGTAAATGAAATGTCACATACACAAGTATTAAGTTACATTTCCCATTACTTTAAAAGAATTACTTCAGAAAGACAAATATTTTGGGATACAATAATGAGCAATTTGAGACTTGAAATGTGGTGAGTGTAACAGGTTGGGAGGAACAGGTGACTTTGGACCTCTGGTTCCCAAAGCTCTCCCCCATTGGGGGTTTCCTCACCTCATGTCATAAGGACATAAGAAATAGGAGCAGGAGTCGGCCATTCGGCCCCTCGAGCCTGCTCCGCCATTCAATAAGATCCCCATATCCCTTGATTCCCTTAGAGTCCAAAAATCCATCGATCTCAGTCTTGAGTACACTCAATGTCTGGATCTGGTGTAGACTAATTAATAGAGATCGACTGCTATGATTAGTCAACAACTCCAATATCGTTGTATCATGTGACTATGATGGTAGAAGGTGAACTAGATGGATCTTGCTCTTTTTACATCCAGCAATTCCTATGTTCGTAAATGGGAGCTTCAAAAACAAATGAAGTGTTTATGGATTATTTGAAATAGGTATTTTTGGGATATTGAATGATGCAATGGGATGGACACTAGTTTTTCACCTCTGGGACCTAGAATCATAGAACGATACAGCAAAAAGGAGGCCATTCAGTCCATCGTCCCTGTGCCGGCTCTTTGTAAGAGCTATCCAATTAGTCCCATTCCCCTGCTCTTTCCCCATAGCCCCTGTAAATTTTTCCCCTTCAAGTATTTATCCAATTCCCTTTTGAAAGTTATTATTGAATCTGCTTCCACCGCCCTTTCAGGCAGCGCATTCCAGATCAGAACAACTCACTGCGTAAAAAATTAGAGCCGTGGAAAGAGTAATGTAAAATTTTACTAGAATGAAGCCAGGGAGTGAGAGATTATAGTTAGAAAGAAAGGCTCAAAACATTGGAGACTTTTATCATTGGAACAAAGGAGGTTAAGGGAGGGGAAATCTAACAGAGGCATTCAAAATGATGAAAGGTTTTAAGAGGGTAGATAGTGACTGTTTCCATTGGTTGGTGAATCATTAACACGGGGCACAGAGTAAGGATTATCATCAGGAAGTATGAAGGGAGAAGTTTGAAGGAATGTTCCCACACGGAGGGTTATTAGATCAAGGAATATATTTTACCACATGGGGCTATTGAAGCAGGGACTAAGGCATCATTTAAGAGGGAATTGGATGAGAATTTGAAAAAGGAAGCATATAAAAGGATTTGGGGAAGGGACAGGGAAATGGGACTGGAGCAGAGAGCTTCAGTGAAGAGCAATGGACCAAATGGTGTCCTTCTGTACTGAATGATGCCTATAATCCTACGACTGTAGATTAAGAGATAGATGGAAACATCGGGCCTGGAATTCTGGGAGACCTGCTGTGCTGGAGGAAGTGCAGTGGAGCAGGACTCCCAGTCGGCTCATGGATCCCGTTCCACATAGAAAGAGGAAGAAAGATCATACTTTTATATAGCGTCCAAAACCTGAGTGATATCACTGAGCCGAGGCTGACACTTCAGCCTCCCCCCACACGGAGCAGTCATATTCTACAGCTCCCTAAGGAACTGTTGGGGTGTCTCTGAAAGGAAATCGATCCCCTACGGGGCTGAGTGTCTGCTCCCTCCTGCATCTTGGGGTCTTTGGAGTTATGGAATGTACGCCTGCTGATCCACTGGGTCTATCAGGAGGCGGAGTGGGTGGAATTTCCTGGTGAAACCCTGGATCTCCCCTCAATGTTGATGGAGGGGGGTGGGTGCAGACGGACGGACGGAGGGTCTGCCCACAGCCCCCTGCCCCCCCACCAGAGGAATTTTCCAGCCTCCTCCAGATGGGGTGAACTCTTTGCAGAACTCGATTCACGTTTTACAGCCCCCTCTGGCACATGTGCCAGCGGTGGATTCAGAACTGGATTGGAATTTTGGCCCCGTTATTTTTGGATTGTATTTTTGGACATTTTGGAATGCGAAGCAGAAAAGAAAAACATAAAAGCGAAACCTGGGAGGTTTGGAATAATGGAGGTAAAATACCCAGCATCGTAGGAAAGGGATATATGATGTAGTTCATCTGTCTGTAATTAATCTTGTAAAATAATTAACAGCTCACTCCTTTACCCATTGGAAGGTACAGAGAAGTAACAGCTGTGTGGTTTGTACTTGCTCACAGGATTTATGGGTGCCACATTACGTCATTACTTTAGAAGATGTTACAGGGATGATCAGCTGAGAAACTGGAGTAATTCATTTGCCTATTTCCCAGTGTGACTGTGTGCTTTGTTTGTTCACAGAAAGGAACAGAATGATTGAGCAGATTGCTCAGTCGCCAATGAATTTAACACTGGATTGTACAATTTGTTCGGATTAACTGAATCCCTGAGAAGTGAACATTTCTATTTCACAAACGGATTTTTGTTTTAAAAAGTTACATATTTCATTGTGTTTCAATTCTTAAAAACGCTGTTCTAAATGGTTGCTGTGGTGAGTCATTTAAATTTTTCCACAATACAATATAAATCATTGGACATTTCACTTTTAATTACAATGAAAGTGGATTCGCATTATTTTACTGATTTAACAGAATGAAAAAACAATTTGCATTTACACAGCACTTTTTACTTGCTCAGAACATTCCAAGCTCAATCTACAAATTGCTTCTTTTGAAGTGTAGTCACTGTTTTAATGTAGGTAAATATAATAGCCAATCTGTGTACAGCAGGGGTCCACAAACAAAAAATGAATTGAATAATCAGTTTATCTGTTTTGGTTGAGGGGGAAATGTTGGTCCTGACAGTGGGCACTGACAGGATTTCCTGCTCTTCTGCCCAATAGTGCCATGGAATCTTATACATCCAACTGAACAGGATGATGGACCTCAGTTTAACTTCTCATCTGAAACTTGACAACTCCCTCAGTACTGACCCTCCGACAGTGCAGCGCTCCCTCAGTACTGACCCTCCGACAGTGCAACGCTCCCTCAGTACTGACCCTCCGACAGTGCAGCGCTCCCTCAGTACCGACCCTCCGACAGTGCAGCGCTCCCTCAGTACCGACCCTCCGACAGTGCAGCGCTCCCTCAGTACTGACCCTCCGACAGTGCGGCGCTCCCTCAGTACTGACCCTCCGACAGTGCAGCGCTCCCTCAGTACTGACCCTCCGACAGTGCAGCGCTCCCTCAGTACTGACCCTCCGACAGTGCGGCGCTCCCTCAGTACCGACCCTCCGACCGTGCAGCGCTCCCTCAGTACTGACCCTCCGACAGTGCAACGCTCCCTCAGTACTGACCCTCCGACAGTGCGGCGCTCCCTCAGTACTGACCCTCCGACAGTGCAACACTCCCTCAGTACTGACCCTCCGACAGTGTGGCGCTCCCTCAGTACTGACCCTCCGACAGTGCAGCGCTCCCTCAGTACTGACCCTCCGACAGTGCAACACTCCCTCAGTACTGACCCTCCGACAGTGCAACACTCCCTCAGTACTGACCCTCCGACAGTGCAACACTCCCTCAGTACTGACCCTCCGACAGTGCGACGCTCCCTCAGTACTGACCCTCCGACAGTGCAGCGCTCCCTCAGTACTGACCCTCCGACAGTGCAACACTCCCTCAGTACTGACCCTCCGACAGTGCGACGCTCCCTCAGTACTGACCCTCCGACAGTGCAACACTCCCTCAGTACTGACCCTCCGACAGTGCAACACTCCCTCAGTACTGACCCTCCGACAGTGCAACACTCCCTCAGTACTGCATTTAAATGTCAATCTTGATGCTAAAAATGAGAACTTGCGTCTATATATCACCTTTCACATCTTCAGGGCATCCGCACTGCATTTATCAGCCAATGAAGTGCTTTTGAAGTGTTGTCACTTTTGTTATGTGGGGAAACACAGCAGCCAAATTGCAAATTACAAGTTCCCACAAACTGCGATGAGATGAGTGTTTTCTGTGATGTTGGTTAAGCGATGAATGTTGCCTGGGAAACCGGGGAGAACTCCTGGCTCTTCATCAAATAGTGGCTATGGGATCTTTCACATCCACCTGAACAGGCAGATGGGACCTCGGTTTAATGTCTTATCTGAAATTCAACACCTCCGACATTGCAGCACTCCCTCAGTACTGAACCTCCGACAGTGCAGCACTCCCTCAGTACTGACCCTCCGACAGTGCAGCACTCCCTCAGTACTGAACCTCCGACAGTGCAGCACTCCCTCAGTACTGACCCTCCAACATTGCAGCACTCCCTCAGTACTGAACCTCCGACAGTGCAGCACTCCCTCAGTACTGAACCTCCGACAGTGCGGCGCTCCCTCAGTACTGGCCCTCCGACAGTGCGGCACTCCCTCAGTACTGGCCCTCCGACAGTGCAGCACTCCCTCGGTACTGCCCCTCCGACAGTGCGGCGCTCCCTCAGTACTGGCCCTCCGACAGTGCAGCACTCCCTCAGTACTGACCCTCCGACAGTGCAGCACTCCCTCAGTACTGACCCTCCAACATTGCAGCACTCCCTCAGTACTGAACCTCCGACAGTGCAGCACTCCCTCAGTACTGAACCTCCGACAGTGCAGCACTCCCTCAGTACTGACCCTCCAACATTGCAGCACTCCCTCAGTACTGAACCTCCGACAGTGCAGCACTCCCTCAGTACTGAACCTCCGACAGTGCGGCGCTCCCTCAGTACTGGCCCTCCGACAGTGCGGCACTCCCTCAGTACTGGCCCTCCGACAGTGCAGCACTCCCTCGGTACTGCCCCTCCGACAGTGCGGCGCTCCCTCAGTACTGGCCCTCCGACAGTGCAGCACTCCCTCAGTACTGACCCTCCGACAGTGCAGCACTCCCTCAGTACTGACCCTCCGACAGTGCAGCACTCCCTCAGTACTGACCCTCTGACAGTGCAGCGCTCCCTCAGTACTGACCCTCCGACAGTGCAGCACTCCCTCAGTACTGACCCTCCGACAGTGCAGCACTCCCTCAGTACTGACCCTCCGACAGTGCAGCACTCCCTCAGTACTGACCCTCCGACAGTGCAGCACTCCCTCAGTACTGACCCTCCGACAGTGCAGCACTCCCTCAGTACTGCACTAGAGTGTTAGCCTGGATTTTGTGCTGTAGTGCTGAAGACTTGTGCTCCAGAACTAGATGCTCCTCTAGCCAAGCTGTTCCAGTATAGCTACAACACTGGCATCGACCCGACAATGTGGAAAATTGCCCCAGGTATGTCCTGCCCACAAAAAGCAGGAAAAAACCAATCCGGCCAATTACCGCCCCATCAGTCTACTCTCAATCATCAGCAAAGTGATGGAAGGTGTCGTCGACAGTGCTGTCAAGCGGCACTTACTCACCAATAACCTGCTCACCAATGCTCAGTTTGGGTTCCACCAGGACCACTCGGCTCCAGACCTCATTACAGCCTTGGTCCAAACATGGACAAAAGAGCTGAATTCCAGAGGTGAGGTGAGAGTGACTGCCCTTGACATCAAGGCAGCATTTGACCGAGTGTGGCACTAAGGAGCCCTAGTAAAATTGAAGTCAATGGGAATCAGGGGAAAACTCTCCAGTGGCTGGAGTCATACCTAGCACAAAGGAAGATGGTAGTGGTTGTTGGAGGCCAATCATCTCAGCCCCAGGATATTGCTGCAGGAGTTTCTCAGGGCAGTGTCCTAGGCCCAACCATCTTCAGCTGCTTCATCAATGACCTTCCCTCCATCATAAGGTCAGAAATGGGGATGTTCGCTGATGATTGCACAGTGTTCAGTTCCATTCGCAACCCCTCAGATAATGAAGCAGTCCGTGCCCGCATGCAGCAAGACCTGGACAACATCCAGGTTTGGGCTGATAAGTGACAAGTAACATTCGCGCCAGACAAGTGCCAGGCAATGACCATCTCCAACAAGAGAGAGCCTAACCACCTCCCCTTGACATTCAACAGCATTACCATCACCGAATCCCCCACCATCAACATCCTGGGGGTCACCATTGACCAGAAACTTAACTGGACCAGCCATATAAATACTGTGGCTACAAGAGCAGGTCAGAGGCTGGGTATTCTGCGGCGAGTGACACCCCCTGAACCCCCAAAGCCTTTCCACCATCTACAAGGCACAAGTCAGGAGTGTGATGGAATACTCTCCACTTGCCTGGATGAGTGCAGCTCCAACAACACTCAAGAAGCTCGACACCATCCAGCTCAAAGCAGCCCGCTTGATTGCCACCCCATCCACCACCCTAAACATTCACTCCCTTCACCACCGGCGCACAGTGGCTGCAGTGTGCACCATCCACAGGATGCACTGCAGCAACTCGCCAAGGCTTCTTCAACAGCACCTCCCAAACCCGTGATCCCTACCACCTACAAGGACAAAAGCAGCAGGCACATGGGAACAACACCACCTGCACGTTCCCCTCCAAGTCACACACCATCCCGACTTGGAAATATATCGCCGTTCCTTCATCGTCGCTGGGTCAAAATCCTGAAACTCCCTTCCTAACAGCACTGTGGGAGAACCGTCACCACACGGACTGCAGCGGTTCAAGAAGGCGGCTCACCACCATCTTCTCAAGGGCAATTAGGGATGGGCAATAAATGCCGGCCTCGCCAGCGACGCCCACTTCCCATGAACGAATAAAAAAAAATATTCTTGGAGCAGAGCTTGAATCCACGACCTTCTGACTTAAAGGCAAGCGTGCAACTATTGAGTTAAGTTAATATTTTAGGATAACTACTGAACAAAAATTGCTTGTAGATATTATAATTGTAATAAATGCTGAATGAATTTTGTAAAGTGGTACAAGTGAGTTTTATTGACATGATTTAAACTTGCTGATTTACGTTTATAACAATAAAAGCTTGTGTTGGAGTTACAGCTGATGGTATTTAATGTGAGTGTCAGAAACAGAATCTGTTGTGTAATCTAACAACCATTTGACACCGTTGCTGGGAAAGTAAGAAAATATAGAACAGGAATGGGACAATTTGATCACTACCCCTCCCGTTATAATGCAGACTTTTGGATTAATGAAGTAATCAGCTTCTCTTCAATGAAGACAAAGAGAAACTACGAGATTAAATTATCAAGGAATATAAAAAGAAATCGTAAAGTATTCTACAGACACATAAATAACAAAAGAAAAATCAGGATAGTGATAGGGCCACTAAGGGATACACATGATAAACTCACAGGTAATGACAGTGAAATGGCAAGAATATTAAATAATTACTTTGCCTCAGTATTTACCAGGGAGACTAACATGATGGGCAGGACACTAGAAGAGATCAAAAAAGATATAAAGACATTTAAGATAGAAAGGGTGGAGATAATTAATAAATGAATCAAACTTAGAGAGGATAAAACCCCTGGTCTGGATGGATTGCATCCGTGAATATTAAAAGAAGTTAGGCAGAGGCACTATTAGATATATGTAAAAAATCATTAGAAATCATTGGGAATAGTGCCAGAGGACTGGCGGACAGCAAATGTGATTCCTACATTTAAAAAGGGAGATGGAACCAGTCCAGGGATCTATAGACCAATTAGCTTAACGTCGGTGGTAGAAAAGATAATGGAATCTTTACTCAAAGATGTAATGGAAAGACATCTAGAAACCAAAAATATAATAAAGAATAGTCAGCACGGATTTCAGAAGGGAAGGTCATGCTTGGCCAACCTTATTGAATTCTTTGAAGAAGTAACAGAAAGAGTAGACAAGGGTAATGCAGTTGATGTAATATATTTGGATTTTCAAAATGGAATTCGATAAGGTACGACATTGTAGACTCATGAGTAAGGTCAGAGCATGTGGAGTCAGGGGACAGGTAGCAGAATGGATAGCAAGCTGGTTACAAAGCAGAAAACCAAGTAGGGGTCACAGGTAGTTAATCAGACTGGCATAAAGTGGGATGTGGTGTTCCACAAGGATCGGTGCTGGGACCACTGTTGTTCACAATTTACATCAATGATTTGGACTCGGGAATCAGAAGTACAATTTCAAAATTTGCAGATGACACCAAATTGGGGGGTGTAGTTAATACAAAGGAATAATGCATCAAAATACAGGAAGACACTAATAAGCTTGCAGAATGGGCGTGTAATTGGCAAATGAATATAGATGTGTGAGGTGGTGCATTTTGGTAGGAAGAATAAGGAGGCCACACACTGCTTGGATAATAAGAGTCTAAATGGGGTACAAGAGCAGAGGGATCTGGGGGTACAGATACACAAATCACTAAAAGTAGCGACGCAGGTTAATAAGGCCATAAAAAAGCAAACCAAGCACTGGGGTTCATTTCTAAAGGAATAGAATTGAAAATTAGAGAGATTATATTAAACTTGTATAGAATCTTGGTTAGGCCAAACTTGGAGCACTGTGAACAGTTCTGATCTCCATATTATAGAAAGGATATAGAGGTACTGGAGAAGGTGTAAAAAAGATTTACTAGGATGATACGAGAACTAAGAGGTTATATTTATCAGGAAAGATTGAGCAGGCTGGGACTCTTTTCTCTGGAAAAAAGATTGACAGGTGAACCGATAGAGGTTTTTAAGATTATGAAAGGGTTTGATAGGGTAGACGTAGAGAAGATGTTTCCACTTGTGGGGGAGACCAGAACTAGGGGCCATAAATATAAGATAGTCACTAATAAATCCAATAGGGAATTCAGGAGAAACTTCTTTACCCAGAGAGTGGTTAGAATGTGGAACTCGCTACCACAAGGAGCAGTTGAGGCGAATAGCATAGATACATTTAAGGAGAAGTTAGATAAACACATGAGGGAGAAAGGAATAGAAGGATATGCTGATAGGGTGAGATAAAGTAGGGAGGGAGGAGGCTCGTGTGGAGCATAAACACCGGGATAGACCAGTTGGGCCGAATGGCCTGATTCTGTGCTATACATTCTATGTAATTCTGTCTTCCCATACTCCTGCCAAACATCTCCATGATCGTAGAACCAACTATCGGCTTGATTCTCAACACTATTTTCTGTTAGTTGTCTATTTGTTTATTGTTACCATTCCTGTGCTGGTGGGCCATTTACATCCGAGGGTGATTCTCCAACATTCACCTCCTGCACCACTTGCGACATTACACCATCAAATGCAAGGTTTACTGCAAACTACCCCAAATTTCTTCTCAGTCATACCTTTCTATCACACGTTAAGAGTCACACTCAACTTCCTATGTCATCCTTTGAAGAAAAGTATAAACAAAGGAACTCTCTAGGAACATAAAATCCCCTTCAGTGTGTCTCTTAATTGGCATCTGTACAAACTCACATAGGATTTACTTAACAGCGGCACCCTCTTAAATGACCTCTGTTGTGGGTTCTGAATGAACCTGGCCACTTCATTCATCTGTATCCCTTTCTCTGATAAGACACTCTTGAGATTGTCTATCCAATGCTTCCTTGGTCTTCTTCAGCCTCTTGTTCCGAGTCCCTCTGTGTGCAGGGCCATAAGTATAATCTCCATAATCTGTTGTTTCTTGTCCAAACCATGTTCTTATTACATCATTCTTGATCCTTTGCATCCTGGAGACTCCCAGTATTCCTCTCAACCAACTCACCTCTGCTGTTAGCATCTTTTGCTCTTAAACTTTTCTCATGTTCCAACACTCAGATCCGTATAATATAATATATAGATATCAATCTCCCATGGCATTGCTCATGCGGAGTCAAGACCGAGTGTAGACTTTAGGGAGAGCAGAGTTGGGCGGAGTGGTGGGGGACGGGAGGCAGGAAGATAATTGTGCCAGCACGTGCAAATATTCAGTCGCCATTTTCAAGTTGTATACTCTAGTTCTTATTTTTATATTTGCATTATAATTTCCTATGTCTAAATTTAAAATACAAACTGCCTATGTAAACTTGGCACACTGTAATTACACCTTCCCGCCAATACTGGCTCTTCTCCGTGGTTCCTCACACTAAGTTGGATGATATGGTGTTTTATAAAGACAGAGCAATATATCGTGTATTATTCTACTTCTAAGGTGAAGCTGTATCCACTTGGCGCCATAAAGTGAAATTGCTGTTAAGTAAACACTAGGTGAGGTCAGAAGTTAATTGCTCTTCAGCATGAGGTCAGAAACTAACAACATTCACAGGCTTTAGGGCTGGAATCAGCTATAACAAACAATTTGCTTTGCATAGAATTACATAGAATATACAGCACAGAAACAGGCCATTAGGCCCAACTGCTCCACACAAGACTCCTCCCTCCCTACTCCATCTCACCCTATCAGCATATCCTTCTATTCCTTTCTCCCTCATGTGTTTCTCTAACTTCCCCTTAAATGCATCTATTCTATTCGCCTCAATTACTCCTTGTGGGAGCGAGTTCCACATTCTCACCACTCTCTGGGTAAAGAAGTTTCTCCTGAATTCCCTATTGGATTTATCAGTGACTATTTTATATTTATGGCCGCTAGTTCTGGTCTCCCCCGCAAGTGGAAACATCTTCTCTACGTCTACCCTATCAAACTCTTTCATAATCTTAATCCCCTCTATCAGGTCACCCTTCAGTCTTCTCATTTCTCGAGAAAAGAGCCCCAGCCTGTTCAATCTTTCCTGATAGGTATAACCTCTCAGTTCTGGTATCATCCTTCTAAATCTTTTTTGCACTGTCTCCAGTGCCTCTACATCCTTTTGTAATCTGGAGACCAGAACTGTTCACAGTGCTCCAAGTGTGATCTAACCAAGGTATATGGAGACCAGAACTGTTCACAGTACTCCAAGTGTGGTCTAACCAAGGTTCAATACAAGTTTAACATAACCTCAAATAAAACCAGAAAATGCTGGAAAAGCTCAGCAACTGCGGAGAGAGAAACAGAGTTAATATTTCAGGTCGAAGGCCCTTCGTCACAACTGGAAGATGTTAAAGTTTTTAAACAAGTACAGAGCCAGGGAAAGGGGGGGAGGGGGGAGGGGAGGAGAGGAAAGAACAAACGGGAACTCTGTGATGGGGTAGAGGGCAAGATTGATTAAATGACAATAGGGATGATGGTGCAAGATAAGGAGGGTGGTAATGGGACAAGTTACGAGACAAAAGATAGGTCTAGATTAGTTGTAAATGGCAACATCAGAACCATTACTATCACCTGCTGTCCGAAAAAATGGGAGCAGTGGATACGATCTGAAGTTATTTAAATCAATTTGAGTCCGGAAGGTTGTAAAAGCGTTTTACCTCCAGATCCCTCTGCTTCTCTACCCCATTTAGAGTCTCATTTCCCAAGGAGTATGTGGTCTCCTTATTCTTTCTACCAAAATGCACCACTTCACACTTGTCTATATTGAAATTCATCTGCCAATTACACGCCCATTCTGCATGTTTATTAATGTCTTCCTGTAATTTGTCGCAGTTCCTCCTCAGTTTTAACTATACCCCTCAATTTGGTGTCACCCACAAATTTTGAAATTGTACTTCTGATTCCCGAGTCAAAATCATTTATGTAATGAGATAAATGACCAGTTTATCTAGTTTTGGTGGTGAGAGTTGAGGGGGCAATGTTGGTCAAAGCACTGCAGGACTCCCAACTCTCCTCCTCCAGTGTCAAGGGATCTTTAGTGTTCACCTGAACAGGCAGACGGGCCCTCAGTTTAACATATTGGAAAGGTGGCACCCCCACCAATGCAGAGCTCCCTCGGTACTGCACTGAAGTACCAGCCTATGTGCTCATGTCCTGGAGTGAGTTTTGATCCCATGACCTTCTGACCCTGAGGTGAGAGTGCTGGCTATTTCCTGGGAGGCTGGGTTCTCAGTCTACTTATGATCTGTTTGTCATGAGCCTTTTACTCTAGCTGCCCACAGGATCTTGTCTTTGACTTGGTAATTCAGCAGTGTAACAACAAAGGTACTAGTCCTATTAGAGTCAAGTAGGTCAAGTCTGAAGGTCTGTTATAATCTCTCGATGGGGGGATCAGTGCTGCCCCTGAATGAGATTAACCTTTGGGTGAATGTTTGTATGCATGTAGGTGAAAGGCATTGATTGCATGAGTTCACTTTATGCCAGGTTACAGCATCAACTACTCCCAAATAAAGTACAGGTTTGGTGCAGCGTAAAGTTCAACAGAACAGCAGCAACTAACTAAATACACTGTAAATCTAAACCAGCCTCTGAAATGTGTGGCCATAAGAGCTGCGCCTAATATAATTATTTTGTAAGAATGCGATTTTATGTAATCACACTAGAGAAATAAATGGACAACGCCTTATTCAGCGTCATGGAAACGTCCCAAAGCCATTCACGAACAGCACATTCACGAGGGAGAAGGGAATAGAGGGATGCGGATGCAGGGTGGGAAGAGTTATTAAAGTGGGAGGAGGCTCATGTGAAGCATAAACACCGGCAGAGACCAGCTGGGTCGAATGGACAATTTCTGTGCTGTAGATTCTATGTCGTTCTATGATTTACTTTGATGTGCAGACTGTTGTTATGTAGGCAAACACTGCAGGCACGTTGTGCACAGCATGATCCCACAGGCAGGCACGTGATGAACGGTTGGTTAATGGACTTTTGGTGATGATGGTGGGCGGAGACCCTTCCAGTAACGTTAACCCTTTCTTCCCTCCTTCCCTCCTTCCAGATGCTGACGGACCTGCTGTGCATTTTCTTCAAGAAGTTCTTTTTCACACAAACAGCGATTGAGTGTGGAAGTGACTGCTGGACAGAGCAGTGGAGGTGAACCCTGGAGTCATTTAAGAACAAATGTGGGGGGGGGGACCTTAGATGGGCTGAATGGCCTCCCTCAACCTTAGTTACCCTGTGATCTTGTTGCAGATCTGAAGCTTGTTCCCCCCATGAGGTTTTGAGGGCTGCCTCCCAAAGGTGAGGTCCTCCCAACCCCCCCAACCCCACCACTGCAACCCCAACAGTACCAACCCATCCCACCCCTACCCACCATTCCCACCCCTACAACCACCCCACAATCAACTCCACCCCCGAGGAAGTATTAAGGGGATTAGCATCTTTGAAAGTAGATAAATCACCAGGGGCGGATGAAATATATCCCAGGTAATAAAAGAAGCAATGAAGGAAATAGCGGAGGCTCTGAGCATCATCTTCCAATCCTCCCTGGATACAGGCATGTTGCTGGAGGATTGGAGGACTGCTAACATTGTACCATTGTTTAAAAAGGTAGCGAGGGATGAGAGACCAAGTAATTACAGGCCAGTCAGCATAACCTCGGTGGCGGGCAAATTATTGGAATCAATTCTCAGGGACAGGATAAACCGTCACTTAGAAAGGCACGGAGTAATCAAGGACAGCCAGCACGGATTTGTTAAGGGAAGGTCGTGTCTGACTAACTTGATTGAATGTTTTGAGGCGGTAACAAGGAGGGTCGATGAGGGTAATGCATTTGATTTAGTCTACATGGATTTTAGCAAGGCTTTTGACAAGGTCCCACATGGCAGACTGATCAAAAAAGTACAAGCCCATGGGATCCAAGGGAGAGTGGCAAGTTGGGTCCAAAATTGGCTCAGTGGCAGGAAGCAAAGGGTAATGGTTAACGGGTGTTTTTGTGACTGGAAGGATGTTTCCAGTGGGGTTCCGCAGGGCTCGGTACTGGGTCCTTTGTTTTTTGTGATATATATTAATGATTTGGACTTAAATCTAGGGGGCATGATTAAGAAGTTTGCAGATGATACAAAAATTGGCCGTGTGGTTGATAGTGAGGAGGAAAGCTGTAGACTGCAGGAAGATATCAATAGACTGGTCAGAAGGGCAGAAAAGTGGCAAATGGAATTCAATCCGGAGAAGTGTGAGGTAATGCATTTGGGGAGGGCAAACAAGGCAAGGGAATACACAATAAATGGGAGGATACTGAAAGGTGTAGAGGAAGAGAGGGACCTGGGAGTGCATGTCCACAGATCCCTGAAGGTAGCAGGACAGGTAGATAAGGTGGTTAAGAAGGCATATGGAGTACTTTCCTTTATTAGCTGAGGCTTAGAATATAAAAGCAGGGAGGTTATGCTGGAACTGTATAAAATACTGGTTAGGCCACAGCTTGAGTACTGTGTACAGTTCTGGTCACCACATTACAGGGCGGTTGCAATTGCACTAGAGAGGGTACAGAGGAGATTTACGAGGATGTTGCCAGGACTGGAGAATTTTAGCTATGAGGGTTGATTGGATAGGCTGGAGTTGTTGTCTTTGGAACAGAGGAAGCTGAGGGGAGATTTAATTGAGGTGTATAAAATTATGAGGGGCCTAGATCAAGCCGATAGGAAGGACCTATTTCCCTTAGCAGCGAGGTCAATAACCAGGGGGCATAGATTTAAAGTGATTGGTAGAAGGATTGGAGGGGAGCTGAGGAGAAATTTTTTCACCCAGAGGGTGGTGGGGGTCTGCAACTCACTGCCTGAGAGGGTGGTAGAGGCAGAAACCCTCAACTCATTTAAAAAATACCTGGATGTGCACCTGAAGTGCCGAAACCTACAGGGCTACGGACCAAGTGCTGGAAAGTGGGATTAGGCTGGGTGGCTCTTTTTAAGCCAGCACGGACACGATGGGCCGAATGGCCTCCTTCTGTGCCGTAAATTTTCTATGATTCTATGAAACCCCCCCCAATCAAACCCCCCCATTAACCTGCCACAATCAAACACCCCATTAACCCCCCAATCAACCTCCCCAAATTAAACCCCCTTATTAACCACCCCCACAATCAAACCCCCACACGATCTACCCCCCAAATCAAACCCCCCCATTACCCCCCACAATCAACCCCCCAAATCAACCCCCCATTACCCCCAAATCAAACCCCCCCATTACCCCCAAATCAAACCCCCCCATTACCCCCAAATCAAACCCCACCATTACCCCCCACAATCAACCCCCCAAATCAACCCCCCATTACCCCCAAATCAAACCCCCCCATTACCCCCAAATCAAACCCCCCCATTACCCCCAAATCAAACCCCACCATTACCCCCCACAATCAAACCCCCAAATCAAACCCCCCCATTACCCCCATGCCCCCCTCACCCACCTGTTGCCGCGGTAACGGGGCGGGGGAGCGGGGTGAAAGGTCGCGGAGGGCGGTGACGGGCGGAGCGCCTCCTGCAGCAGGTTCGGCGCTCGGTGTTCGGGCTCGAATCCAGGGCGCAGGCTGTGGTCGGGCCTCCCGAGCCGCCTCAGCAATGGATACGGACCCGGCTGCGGCTCTGGCGGCGCTGGAGAGTGGGACCAAGGCCCGGATAGAGCGTGTCCTGCAGGGATACAACCAGCAGGTGAGCGGCAGGCCCCGGCCCGGCCTCGGAGCACAGGCCCCAGGGAGAGGGAGAGGGAGAGGGACTGGGACTGGAGCCGGTCAGACCGGCCTCGCCCCGGCGCCACATCGGCGAACCCCAAACCGGCAACATCCCCCAAACCCGGGAACATCCCCCAAAACCCCAAACCGGGAACATCCCCCAAAACCCCAAACCGGGAACATCCCCCAAACCGGGAACATCCCCCAAAACCCCAAACCGGGAACATCCCCCAAAACCCGGGAACATCCCCCAAAACCCCAAACCGGGAACATCCCCCAAAACCCGGGAACATCCCCCAAAACCCCAAACCGGGAACATCCCCCAAAACCCGGGAACATCCCCCAAAACCCCAAACCCGGTAACATCCCCCAGACCCCAAACCCGGTAACATCCCCCAAAACCCCAAACCCGGTAACATCCCCCAAAACCCCAAACCCGGGAACATCCCCCAAAACCCCAAACCGGGAACATCCCCCAGACCCCAAACCGGGAACATCCCCCCAAACCCGGGAACATCCCCCCAAAACCCCAAAACCGGGAACATCCCCCCAAAACCCCAAACCGGGGAACATCCCCCCAAAACCCCAAACCGGGGAACATCCCCCCAAAACCCCAAACCGGGGAACATCCCCCCAAAACCCCAAACCGGGGAACATCCCCCCAAAACCCCAAACCGGGGAACACCCCCCAAAACTGGATCCCGGGGACATCCCCCCGGATCCCGGGAATATCCCCAAACCCGGGAACATCCCCCCAAAACCCCAAACCCGGGAACATCCCCCCAAACCCGGGAACATCCCCCCAAAACCCCAAACCCGGGAACATCCCCAATCCCGGGACTGCCCCCAAAAACCCCAATCCCGGGAACAACCCTGGAACATCATCTCTATCATTCACTGCCCTATTATAACTTGCTGTGCTTCTATAAATGCGTTTGAAAAAGATTAATATTTTCTAAATGGGGAATTGTTGCATGTAGATTCATGTCAAAGTTTGTTACTCAGAGTTTACTCCTTTTTGAAAGGAACGAACGGTATAAACTTACTGCAAAGCTTTAGAATTGGATGGTAGGGGCAGGATATGTCACACGATGAATTCATTGAATAGTTAATAATTGTAATAACTTCCTTGTCAACTCTCAAGTAATGTGCAAAAACAGCAACTCGGATGTGGTCTCTTGTGCAGGGTAGATTTTAGAAGGCCAGAGGGGAGAATATTTGAGAAGTTGAATGTGGAGATGATGAAAGTTTGGATGAGGCTTTCAGCAGTAGTGGGCTGAAGGCAAGCGATGTTGTGGAGATGAAGGCAGGCAGTTTTGGTGATGGAAAGGCTATGGGGTTGGAAGCTGAGAACACAACAACAACTAGCATTTATATAGCACTTTTAACGTAGTAAAACTCAGGGTTAAACATGAGTGAGTGAGCGGAGAGGAGGGGGATGGTGCAGCTTTTCAGTAAAAGTGTTTATTCCATCTCAATCATGCATCCACTTCTCTCTCCAATGTGATAACTATGGAATAAGTTTATAATTTTGGTAGATCATTCTGTTCACTCACTTCCAAGGAAAGTTATCTGTGAGCAGCAATTTTGACATGAATCTACAGATAATAATTGTACAAAAGCAATGTTTTTTATTATAATATTATGTCATGCTAGTTTCCTCATTTGCTGCTACTTTGAATTAAGTACAAGCAGCAAATAAAGGAACGCAGCAATTTAGTAGTATTCTACTTTGAAGAGTATCAATAATCCTGTCCTTTAATCTATTCATGGAGCATGGGCTGAATCTGAGATGAGAGCAGGTGCATAAACAATTTAGATTTGACTATTTTACACAGAGGGAGATAAAACCGTGCAGTGGACATCTCGGGGAGGTGGGGGAGGGCAGATAGTGTGGGAAAATTTTCGGTAGAATTGGAGAGATATTTGAGGGAGTTATTAAGTAACTGAGCATTATTAAGTTTTTAGAACTGGCCAGATGGGTTATAGAGCCTTTTGTAGTAGTATTACTTTCCTATCTTCCTGATATTGCAATCATTTACTGTGTGTCTTAATTAACAGAACAGTCGAACTTTCACATTTGAACTAAACGAGGAAGAAGAGAGAAAGGTAAGAAACTGGCAATCACTGGTCAGGCCTCAGCTGGAGTATTGTGTCCAATTCTGGGCACCACACTTTACGAAGGATGTCAAGGCCTGAGAGAGGGTACAGAAGAGATTTACTAGAATGGTGCCAGGGATGAGGGACTTCAGTTATGTGGCGAGACTGGAGAAGCTGGGATTGTTCTGCTTAGAACAGAGAAGGTTAAGGGGAGATTTGATAGAGGTGTTCAAAATCATGAAGGGTTTTGATACAGTAAATAAGGAGGGACTGTTTCCAGTGGCAGGAGGGTCGGTAACCAGAGGACACAGATTTAAGGTGATCGGCAACAGAGCCAGAGGTGACATGAGGAAACATTTTTTTACGCAGCGAGTTGTTACAATCTGGAATACACTGCCTAAAAAGGTGGTGGAAGCAGATTCAATAATAACTTTCAAAAGGGAATTGGATAAATACTTGAAGGGAAAAAATTTGCAGAGCTATGGGTAAAGAGCAGGGGGATGGGACTAACTGGATAGCGGGTTATTCTCAGGTTGGCAGGCTGTAACTAGTGGGGTGCAACAAGGATCAGTGCTTGGGCCTCAGCTATTTACAATCTATGTTAATGACTTAGATGAAGGGACTGAGTGCAATGTACCAAGTTTGCTGATGATACAAAGCTAGGTGGGAAAGTAAACTGTGAGGAGCACACAAAGAGCTGCAAAGGGATATAGACAGATTAAGTGAGTGGGCAAGAAGGTGGCAGATGGAGTATAATGTGGGAAAATGTGAGGTTATTCACTTTGGTAGGAAGAATAGAAGAACAGAATATTTTTTAAATGGTGAGAAACCATTAAATGTTGATATTCAGAGAGACTTGGGTGTCCTCGTACAAGAAACACAAAGTTAGCATGCAGATACTGCAAGGAATTAGGAATGCAAATGGCATGTTGGCCTTTATTGCAAGGGGGTTGGAGTACAAGAGTAAGGAAGTTTTGCTACAATTGTACAGGGCTTTGTTGAGACCTCACCTGGAGTACTGTATACAGTTTTGGTCTCCTCATCTAAGGAAGGATATGCTAACCTTAGAGGCGGTGCAACAAAGGTTCACTAAATTAATTCCTGGGATGAGAGGGTTGTCTTATGAGGAGAGGTTGAGTAGAATGGGCCTATACTCTCTGGAGTTTAGAAGAATAAGAGACAATCTCATTGAAGCATATAAGATTCTGAGGGGGCTTGACAGGGTAGATGCTGAGAGATTGTTTCCCATGGCTGGAGAGTCTAGAACTAGGGAGCATAGTCTCAGGATAAGGGGTCAGCCATTTAAGACTGAGATGAGGAGGAGTTTCTTCACTCAGAGGGTTGTGAATCTTTGGAATTCTCTACCCCAGAGGGCTGTGGATGCTAAGTCGTTGAATATATTCAAGGCTGAGATGGATAGATTTTTGGATGATATGGGGATCAGGCAGGAAAGTGGAGTTGAGGTTGAAGATCAGCCATGAACTGATTGAATGGTGGAGCAGGCTCGAGGGGCCGCATGGCCTACTCCTGCTCCTATTTCTTATGTTCTTATGTTGTTAATGTTCCTTCAAAGAGCCAGCACAGGCACGATGGGCCGAATGACCTCCTCCTGCGCTGTACCTATTATGATTCTATGATACTTCATGATGCCCCAGGAATATTTTCTTTAAATGCAAAGCCACGTAATGGTAAATAAACTATTGGTCTGCTTTGGCTTTCAGATCTTGAATACCAATCCTATTGTACAAATCTGTGGACTTAGAGTTAACTAAAACTTGATAGCTTCTGTCCTTATAACTTTTATATATTTTTGTAATGCAGTTTAAATGGCAGTTAATTTTAGCAGAGAAAGTAGATGGGCTCATATTGCATGAGACTCCTGCTGGTGACGCCGAGTTTGTGAAGCACAGACTCCTTGTAGCCGGTAAAACCACTGGAACTTGCTGCGACCCCAGATTTACCAGACTGCTGGTTTTAGAGTCCCAGCAGCTTTACATTTGTCTTGGAGCCAGCTGCAGGAACCCAGGAGCACAGTGCAATATCAAACCACCTTTACAAAATTACAGCACATTTGGTTTTCAGTTTAAGCATCAAGATGTCCCCTGCAGGGTGAAGAGCGGGAACACAGGCCATTCTGTTTGGAGGTAGTTTTTACTGTGCTGTCTTTTACAATAACAACCAACTTGTAAGTGCCTTTAACGTAATAAAATGTCAGAAGTCACTTAAAGCTACTGTAATTCATTTTCAATATCACGGATACTAACATAGAAAGATTTATGTTGACGTAACACCTTTCAGGTCCTCAGGATGTCCCAAAACATGTGACTGAGTGGGTTCGGGATCAGGTGTAGTCATTGGGAACAATATTGAAGGGAGAGTCAATCCTGAATACTGTTACTGCTCCCATTCATCTGATTACGAACCATAAACCTCTACTCCCAACTAAATTAATCACTTACAATACATAATTGTCAAATTAGAATGATATTAGTGTCCATTGCGAGCATAGAATCGTTACAGCACAGAAGGAGGCCCTTCGGCCCATCGAGCCTGTGCCGGCTCTTTGTAAGAGTCTCATTCCCCCGCTCTTTCCCCGTAGCCCTGCAAATTTTTTCTCTTCAAATATTTATCTAATTCCTTTTTGAAAGCCATGATTGAATCTGTTTCCACTACCCTTTCAGGCAGCACATTCCAGATCCTAACCATTTGCTGTATTAAAAAGTTTTTCCTCATGTCGCCTTTTGTTCTTTTGCTAATCACCTTAAATCTGGTTCTCGATCCTTCCGCCAATGGGAACAGTTTCTCTTTATTTACTTTATCTAACCCCGTCATGATTTTAAACACTTCTATCAAATCTCCTCTCAGCCTTCTCTGCTCTAAGGAGAACAACCCAAGCTTCTTCAGTCTATCGACATATACTGAAGTCCTTCATCCATGGAACCATTCTAGTAAATCTTTTCTGCACCCTCTCTAAGGCCTTCACATCCTCCCTAAAGTGCAGTGCCCAGAAGTGGACACAATACTCCAGTTGTGGTCGAACCAGTGTTTTATAAAGGTTCAACATAACTTCCTTGCTTTTGTACTCCATACCTCTATTTATAAAGCCTCGGATCCCGTATGCTTCATTAACTGCTTTCTCAACCTGCCCTGCCACCTTCAAAGATTTGTGCACATACCACCCCAGGTCTCTGTTCCTGCACCCCCTTTAGAATTGTACTATTTAGTTTATATTGCCTTTCCTCACTCTTCCTGTCAAAATGTATCACTTCCCACTTCTCTATGTTAAATTTCATCTGCCACGTGTCCGCCCATTCCACCAGCCTGTCTATATCCTCTTGAAGTCTATCACTATCCTCCTCGCTGTTCACTACACGTCCAAGTTTGGAGACATCTGCAAATTTTGAAATTGTGCCCTGTACACCCAAGTCCAAGTCATTAATATATACCAAAAAAAAGCAGTGGTCCCAGTACCACTGGGGAACACCACTGTACACCTTCCTCCAGTCTGAAAAACAACTGTTCACCACTAGTCTCTGTTTCCTGCCACTTAGCCAATTTTGTATCCATGCTGCCACTGTCCCTTTTATTCCATGGGCTTCAATTTTGCTGACAAGCCAATTATGTGGCACTTTATCAAACGCCTTTTGAAAGTCCATATACACCTCATTGACCCTCTCTGTTACCTCATCAAAAAACTCAATCAAGTTAGTTAAACACGATTTGCCTTGAACATCTGTGCTGGCTTTCCTTAATTAATCCACACTCGTCCAAGTAACTATTAATTTTGTCCCGGATTATCGTTTCTAAAAGCTTCCCCACCAGCGCGGTTAAACTGACTGGCAGGTAGTTGCCGGGTTTACTTATAACAATGTAACTTATAACAATGAACAAGTTTGCATGACAGCAACTTTGTCCTGTTTAAAAAGTGGGGTAACCCAGATTGAAGATCATTTTGACTTAATTTCACTTAATTTCTGAGAGGCAAAATATCTGTAAATAGATGCTATGTTTGCCTTACAGCCGCCAGCCCTTTGATATGGGTGTGAATTGGGCTGCACACTTTTCAAACTGACGAGCTCGGAGAGTGGTTGGCTCACAGGCTTCAAGTGAAACATTCTACCTGAGGCAAGAAACTGATCACAAGAGAAGGAACGAACAAACTTGCACTAGCGCCTTTCACAACCTCAGGACATCCCAAAGCGCTTCACAGCCAATGAAATACTTTTTGAAGTGCAGGCATTGTTGCATTGTAGGGAAAGACAGCAGCCAATTTGCGCACAGCAAGGTCCCACAAACAGCAATGAGATAAATATCCAGATAATCTGTTTTTAGTGATGTTGGTTGAGGGATAAATATTGGCCAGGACACCGGGGAGAACTCCCCTGCTCTTCTTCGAGTAGTACCATGGGATCTTTTATCGCCACCTGAGAGGGCAGACAGGGCCTCGGTTTAACGGCACATCCAACAGTGCAGCACTCCCTCAGTTATGCAGCCTAGTGACAATGATAGCCTAGATTATGGGCTCAAGTCTCTGGAGTGGGGCTTGAACTCATTCCCTTCTGACTCAGGTGAAGGCGGTGTCAGAAGGAACTGAGATAGCAAATTGTTCTTTAAGTGGACATTCTATATATTGTAACATTTTACTTGTGCTGTGCAGTATATAGACGGAATATCCTTCTGTAAATTAATTGTAAATATGTTTTAGTTTTAGCCTGTGATATTTTCTGTTATTCAGTAGAGTGAAGGTGTAGTGGGAATTCTGCATAAGTTCCAATAAGTAAGGTATCACAATCAGGTTTAATTGTTGGACATGGACTGCATTACTCTGCCAAACAGAAAGCAAAAGATACGGATTTCAGATTGTATGGAAGGTAAGAAATTGCTGACAGCCCATTTGGATGAGAAAGCGGTAGTTGAAGATCCTAAATGGCAACAGGCTTGTTTTATTTTGATGTTTAAATTCTCTCTTCATAGTAGTTGAAAGATTAATGAAGTCTGAATGAGCCAGTAAATATCTTAAAGGCAAAAGCTTGCAATTTGAGTCCAGCGTTATTTAATTCTGACTTTGCAAATTAAGCTTTTTAGATCATACAGAAGCTTTTTGTTCTGCTTGTGTGTTAGCATTTACATTAGGCCTAAAGTTGCTTTTTCTTGATTTACTGGTAATTTGCCTAGTCATTCCATGATGGTACAACCTCCTAGTCCATAGTGCAGCTACTGTAGTTAACGGACATTCCAAATGTGTGTTCTTTGAACTGCAGATGCCACGCAAGTATTTAAAGGAGGGTTATGCAAAACATGAACGCCTTCTCTTCCAGTAAATTAATCCAATTATAACCTGGTCTGATGTCACCTTACCATAAATTCCTGCTGTCATTTAACCTGAAGATCTGCAGAAAAACATAAGAACAAAAAATGAAATATGTATAAATAATGATTGGGAGCACATCAAAACGAATACTGTGTGGGATTGGATGAATCTGTAAACTGCTCAGTTTTCATTGCTTATTTGCTGCATCACAATACTATGGTAAGGTACCTTGGATTATGATATAAATATTTGATTTTGATTGTGACAAAAATAAAACATTTATGTCCATGATTTAGCTTGGTAATGGCTTCTTAATTACCACAGTACATAAGGAGTTAAAATCCAGCTTCACTCACAGGAATGATATCCCTGCTTAACTTGATTTTTTGTTGCAACGTGCGGACATTCGGTGTGATATGTGTTTGATTGACAGCTCTATTCAAAACCTCCTCTTCCCCCAATCAAAGAGAAAATCCACAATCCTCATATCAACCATGCATCACTTTTACCCACCAAAGTTCTTACCATCATGTGAACTGGGCGATAGTAATCACAATGATCAAGTTTGACATGATCCAGGATTCAGAAACACCAAGGGCCAGAAGCCAGACATATAATTTCACCGGAACTAACTCCAGTGGAGCAGTTTAAGCAAATTGATTGGGGGTCTTCGGTCAAGAACAGGTGGAATTCCTTTAAGGGCATAATACGCAGGATAAATACTACGACGATCAAATGTAGATTGAACGAGTGCGACCCGAAATGGATCAGCTAATCAACTGGAAGAAAATAAGTAGGAAGAAAAAACTGTACAAGTTTTGCAGGGAGAATGCTGACGGGAGTTTACTGGGATGAATATAGTATGTGGAAACATTTTAAAAGGGTGGTTAGAAGTCCAAAGACGGAACTGGAGAAAAGCATAGCTACAGATACAAAACATCAATAAGAAATTCTTTCAGTACTATTATGGTAAAAGAGTCGGAGAAGTGGTGAAAACCATAAAAAAAAATTTTAAAACTCAGCTGAAACCAAGGATGAGCACACGATACTTAATATTCTGAATGAAATACTTCCTCCGAGTAGTCACAAGGGAAGACATGAGCTCCTCGTACAAGAAACACAGAAAGTTAGCATGCAGGTACAGCAAGCAATTGGGAAGGCAAATGGAATGTTGACCTTTATTGCAAGAGGGTTGGAATACAAGAGTAAGGAAGTCTTACTACATCAATACAGGGCTTTGGTGAGACCTCACCTGGAGTACTGTACATAGTTTTGCTCTCCTTACCTAAGGAAGAATTTCCTTGCCTTAGAGGTGGTGCAATGAAGGTTCGCTAGATTGATTCCTGGGATGAGAGGGTCCTCCAATGAGGACACCATCCAACGTGTTGTGTGGCACTACCACCGTGCTAAATGGGATAGATTCAGAACAGATCTAGCAGCTCAAAACTGGGCATCCATGAGGCACTGTGGGCCATCAGCAGCAGCAGAATTGTATTCCAGCACAATCTGTAACCTCATGGCCCGGCATATTCCTCACTCTACCATTACCAACAAGCCAGGGGATCAACCCTGGTTCAATGAGGAGTGTAGAAGAGCATGCCAAGAGCAGCACCAGGCGTACCTAAAAATGAGGTGCCAACCTGGTGAAGCTACAACTCAGGACTACATGCATGCTAAATAACGGAAGCAACGTGGTATAGACAGTGCTAAGCGATTCCACAACCAACGGATCAGATCAAAGCTCTGCAGTCCTGCCACATCCAGTTGTGAATGGTGGTGGACAATTAAACAACTAACGGGAGGAGGAGGCTCTCTAAACATGCCCATCCTCAATGATGGCGGAGTCCAGCACTTGAGTGGAAAAGACAAGGCTGAAGCGTTTGCTATCATCTTCGGCCAGAAGTGCCAAGTGGATGATCCATCTCGGCCTCCTCCTGATATCCCCACCATCACAGCAGTCCGTCTTCAGCCAATTCGATTCACTCCACGTGATATCAAGAAACAGCTGAGTGCACTGGATATAGCAAAGGCTATGGGCCCCGACAACATCTCGGCTGTAGTGCTGAAGTCTTGTGCTCCAGAACTAGCTGCGCCTCTAGCCGAGCTGTTCCAGTACAGCTACAACACTGGCATCTACCCGACAATGTGGAAAATTGCCCAGGTATGCCCTGTCGACAAAAAGCAGGACAAATCCAATTACCGCCCCATCAGTCTACTCTCAATCATCAGCAAAGTGATGGAAGGTGTCGTCGACAGTGCTATCAAGTGGCACTTACTCACCAATAACCTGCTCACCGATGCTCAGTTTGGGTTCCGCCAGGACCACTCTGCTCCAGACCTCATTACAGCCTTGGTCCAAACATGGACAAAAGAGCTGAATTCCAGAGGTGAGGTGAGAGTGACTGCCCTTGACATCAAGGCAGCATTTGTCAGAGTGTGGCACCAAGGAGCCCTAGTAAAATTGAAGTCAATGGGAATCGAGGGGAAAACTCTCCAGTGGCTGGAGTCATACCTAGCACAAAGGAAGATGGTAGTGGTTGTTGGAGGTCAATCATCTCAGCCTCAGGACATTGCTGCAGGAGTTCCTCAGGGCAGTGTCCTAGGCCCAACCATCTTCAGCTGCTTCATCAATGACCTTCCCTCCATCATAAGGTCAGAAATGGGGATGTTCGCTGATGATTGCACAGTGTTCAGTTCCATTCGCAAATCTTCAAATAATGAAGCAGTCCGAGCCTGCATGCAGCAAGATCTGGACAACATCCAGGCTTGGGCTCGTAAGTGGCAAGTAACATTCGTGCCAGGCAATGACCATCTCCAACAAGAGAGAGTCTAACCACCTCCCCTTGACGTTCAACGGCATTACCATCGCCGAATCCCCCACCATCAACATCCTGGGGGTCACCATTGACCAGAAACTTAACTGGACCAGCCATATAAATACTGTGGCTACAAGAGCAGGTCAGAGGCTAGGTATTCTGCAGCAAGTGACTCACCTCCTGACTCCCCAAAGCCTTTCCACCATCTACAAGGCACAAGTCAGGAGTGTGATGGAATACTCTCCACTTGCCTGGATGAGTGCAGCTCCAACAACACTCAAGAAGCTCGACACCATCCAGGATAAAGCAGCCCACTTGATTGGCACCCCATCCACCACCCTAAACATTCACTCCCTTCACCACCGGCACACAGTGGCTGCAGTGTGTACCATCCACAGGATGCACTGCAGCAACTTGCCAAGGCTTCTTCGACAGCACCTCCCAAACCCGCCACCTCTACCACCTAGAAGGACAAGAGCAGCAGGCGCATGGGAACAACACCAACTGCACGTTCCCCTCCAAGTCACACACCATCCCGACTTGGAAATAAATTGGTGTTTCTTCATCGTCGCTGGGTCAAAATCCTGGAACTCCCTTCCTAACAGCACTGTGGGAGAACCTTCACCACACGGACTGCAGCGGTTCAAGAAGGCGGCTCACCACCACCTTCTCAAGGGCAATTAGGGATGGGCAATAAATGCCGGCCTCGCTAGCGACACCCACATCCCATGAATGAATTTTAAAAAAAGTTGAGTAAAATGGGCCTATACTCTCCAGAGTATAGAAGAATGAGAGGTGATCTCATTTAAACATGTGATATTCTGAGGGGGTTTGACAAGGTGGAGGCTGAGGTTGTTTCTGGCTGGAGTGTCTCGAACTAGGGGGCATAGTCAGCCATTTAAGACTGAGATGAGGAGGAATTTCTTCACTCAGAGGGTTGTGAATCTTTGGAATTCTCTACCCCAAAGGGCTGAGTATATTCATGGCTGAAATGGATAGATTTTTGGACTCTAGGGTAATCAAGGGATATGGGGATCAGGCAGGAAAGTGGAGTTGAGGTCGAAGGTCAGCCATGATCTTATTGAATGGCAGCGCAGGCTTGAGGGGCCTACTCCTGCTCCTATTTCCTATGTTTTTACATGCCCTCTCCCTTTTGATATAAAAATAGAAATCCTAACTGGAACTTAAGAGCTTAGGCAAATACATCTCCAGGGTATTTATCACAGAGTACTATGGGAGGAAAATTGTGAGGCACTGACAGTCACGATGAGGGTGTTGATGAACACTGTGACGGTCTTGGTGGATTGGGAACAGGCTAATATAGTGTCCATTTCAAAAAGCCAACACTGCCAACCACAGTCCCTTCAGACTTACTCCAACAGTGCAAAATAATGGAATTGATTACTTGGATGATTATCTAGCGAATACTAGGCACGTGGATTCAGAAGGGGAAGATGATGCTTGACCAAGCTCCTTGATGTTTCTGAGGAAGTGATATCCCAACGAAGTTTCTCATGGAAGTCTACTAGTTTTAGCTCAAAACAATGGGAATTCAGGATAAAACTTGGGAATGGATAAGAAATTGGACAAAGGGTAGAAAGCGGTGGTTACTTGTTTGAGGAGATATGTTGGGGGGGGCGGGGTTTTGAAGGTTCTGAGTGGATCATTGTTTGGAATCAAACAACAACCCTTCACATTTATATAGCGCCTTTAACATAGTAAAACATCCCAAGGCGCCTCAGGAGCGATTTATCAAACAAAATTCATTACCGAGCCACATAAGGAGATATTAGGACAGGTGACAAAAAGCTTGGTCAAAGAGGTAGGTTTTAAGGAGCGTCTCAAAGGAGGAGAGTGAGATAGAGAGGTTTAGGGAGGGAATTCCAGCGCATAGGGCCTAGGCAGCTGAAGGCACGGCCGCCAATGGTGGAGCAATTAAAATCGGGGATGCGCAAGAGGCCAGAATTGGAGGAGCGCAGAGATCTTGCTCGGTTGTAGGGCTGGAGGAGGTTACAGAGATAGGGAGGGGCGAGACCACGGAAGGATTTGAAATTAAGGATTAGAATTTTAAAATCGAGGCATTGCCACACCGAGAGCCAATGTAGGTCAGCGAGCACCGGGGAGATGGGTGACGGGACTTGGTGCGAGTAGGATGCCTAAAAAAGAACATAAGAAATAGGAGCAGGAGTCGGCCATATGGCTCCTTGAGCCTGCTCTGCCATTCAATAAGATCGTGGCTGATCTTCTACCTCAACTTCACTTTCCCGCCCTATCTCCATATCCCTTGATTCCCTTAGTGTCCAAAAATCTATCTATCTATCTATCTCAGCCTTGAATATACTCAATGACTGAGCATCCACAGCCCTCTAGAGTAGAGAATTCCAAAGATTCACAAACTTCTGAGTGAAGAAATTTTTCCTCATCTCTGTCCTAAATGGCTGACCCCTTATTTTGAGACTATGCCCCCTAGTTCTAGACTCTCCAGCCAGGGGTATCAATCTCTCAGCATTTACCCTGTCAAAGCCTTATAAGAATTTTATATGTTTCAATGAGATCCCCTCTCATTCTTATAAACTCCAGAGAATATAGGCCCATTCTACTCATTCAATCTGCATAGGACAACCCTCTCATCCCAGGAATCAATCTAGTGAACCATTGTTGCACCCCCTCTAAGGCGAGTATATCCTTCCTTAGGTAAGGAGACCAAAACTGTACACAGTACTCCAGGTGAGGTTTCACTAAGAGCCCTATATCATTGCAGCAAGACCTCCTTACTCTTGTACTCCAGCCCCCTTGCAATAAAGGCTAACAACCATTTGCCTTCTTAATTGCTTGTCGTACCTGCATGTTGACTTTCTGCCATTCATGTACGAGGACACCCAAATCTCTCTGACTACCAACATTTTTTAGTCTCTTACCTTTTTAAAAAAAAATTCTGCTTTTCTATTCTTCCTACCAAAGTGGATAATTTCACATTTCCCCACATTATACTCCATCTGCCACATTCTTGTCCTCTCACTTAACCTGTCTATATACTCTTGAAGCCTCATTCAGCTTACTTTCCCACCTAGCTTTGTATCATCAGCAAACTTGGATACATTGCACTCTGTCCCCTCATCTAAGTCATTGATATATATTGTAAACAGCTGAGGCCCAAACACCGATCCTTGCGGCACCCCACTAGTTACAGCCTGCCAGCCCGAAAATGACCTGTTTTTTCCTACTCTGTTTTCTGTCCGTTATCCAATCCTCAATCCATGCCAATATATTACCCCTAATCCCATGAGCCCTAATCTTGTGTAACACCCGTTTGTGTGGCACCTTATCGAATGCCGTTTGAAAATTCAAATATACTACATCCACTGGTTTCCCCCTTATCTACCCTGCTAGTTACACCCTGAAAAAGCTCTCATAGATTTGTCAATCACGATTTCCCTTTCATAAAACCACATTGACTCTGCCTAATCATATTATGATTTTATAAGTGCCCTGTTTTTAAGTGTCCTTAATGATAGATTCCAGCATTTTCCCTACTTTTAATGTCAGACTAACTTGCCTATAATTCCATGTTTTCTCTCTCCCTTCTTTCTTGAATAGCAGGGTTACATTTGCTGCCTTCCAATCTATGGGGACCATTCTAGAATCTACATTATGTTCCTCACCCCCATTAGACCCCTGGTTCCCCATTATTTCTGGTATGTTTATTGTGTCTTCTACTGTGAAGACAGATATAAAATAGTTATTTAACGTCCCTGGCATTTCCTTATTCCCCATTATAATTTCTCCTGTCTCTGCTTCTAAGAGACCCACATTTACTTTCGCTAATCTCTTCCTTTTTACATACTTGTAGAAGCTCTTCCAGTCTGTTTTTGTATTTCTTGCTAGTTTACTCTCGTATTCAATTTTCTCCCTCTATCAATTTCTTGGTCATCCTTTGCTGATTTCTAAAACCCTCCCAATCCTCAGGCTTACTATTCTTTTTGGCAACATTGTAAGCCTCTTCTAATCTAATACTATCCTTAACTTCTCTAGTTAGCCGCGGTTGGATCACTTTTCCGGTGGAGTTTTTATTCCTCAAGGGAATGTATATTCATTGAGAATTATGAATTATTTCTGTAAATGTTTGCCATTGCTTATCTACTGTCATATCTTTTAATCTAACTTCCCAATCTACCTTCGACAACTCACCCCTCATACCTACATAATTGGCTTTGTTTAAATTTAAGACCCTTGTTTCAGACTTAGCTACATCACTCTCAAACTCAATATGAAATTCTATCATATTATGATCACTCTGCCCCAGAGGATCCTTAACTATAAGGTTACTAATTAACCCTGTCTCATTACATAACACTAGATCTAAAATAGCTTGTTCCCTAGTTGGTTCCTCGACATATTGTTCTAGAAAACTGTAACTATGGTTTCTAATTTGCTGGATTCAGAAACTCAATGCAAATTTGCATATGAGACCAAACTTGGAGGGGCAGTCGATTCTGAAGAGACATCTTGGGAACTACCGAATAAGTTGGGCAAAATATGTAAGTAGGTGGAGCAACGGTAGAACAAATGTGAAGTATTGCACATATGTCGTTCAGTTTTTTAATATATATTCTCCATAATGATGCTGATGTAGCTACGGTTGAAGTTGGAAGAGATGTCAGTGGACTGGTCACTCATTATGTCTAACCAGCACAGAGCAACAATTGACAAGATACATGGAATTGTAACCGTATAGCCAAAACAGTAAGATGCAAGTCAGAGGAAGCCATGTTCAAACCGTATAGCGGTCTAGTCCGACCGCACTGTCCAGTTACGGTCACTGAGAAATAAAAGATACGTTGAGGTCCTGGATGGAAACAGAGGACTGAGGGATGAGGAGAGACTGGTGGCACCTGGGCTTTTCAGCCTCCATAAGGTCACCTTTCAATTTCTTCTTTTCGAGAGGTATATAATGTAATAAACAGTATGGGAAAGGTGCATTCAAAACATTACTTCAAGCTTAACTGTGACCATAGGACCAAGGGGACACAGATTCAAACTAGTAAAAGGAAAATTTAGGACTGATGCCAGAAAGCTCTTCACCCAGATAATGATTAACTCTTGGAATGAACTCTGGATAGAGTGGTGGAGCTGAAAACCATGGAATCATTTCAAAAACAGTTGGATGCCATGATGAAGGCACTGTAGGGCCTTTCAGTGAGGATGGGCTAAGATAGGCCCATTGGCCTGCCTCTCCCATATTTATCTTATGATCTTGTGAGATAAAATATATTTTCTCTCCTGTTCCAGCACAGTGATATTTAAATGTCAATTTTCTCTCCTGCCTTTGTTTCTGATTCCTAGTCCTGATTTTAGATCTTTTCTCCTTGTATTTATTCCGAGCTGTCTTGGATTTTCTTTCTTAAGTCGACTGAGGTTGGGAGGGCAAGCTGCTACTTAAATATCACAGCGTCTGTGGAACAGTAGGCTGTACGAATTCACTGCTGCGCTGTTGTGCTACAAGGGAAATTAACAGAGGACCTGACCTGCGCACAAGACACTTTCTACTTTTAGCACCAAACCAAAATACAAATTTCTAGTCCTGTATGTACATACGGTACTTGAAATGGCTGAGTGTTGTGTGTATATTTTCCTCCTTGCATTTAAAAGCCCTATCTTCTCAATGAAACGCTGACAATGAGGGTTAATCTGGCTGATCACAAACACACCAGGTGGTTCTGACTGCTGTGGGTTAGTCACAGAAGTGTAGGCAGCAGCCTCGAAAAAGGCCCCCTAACCTGTTGCTAGGATACTTGACTTGATACTTTTAGCCATTTGTGTTATTTATAGATTTTTTTAAAAAAAATTGTCTGCCAGTGATTGTGAACATGCAAGTCTTGTACAAATGCAAACTTCATTCAATGCGATTCTAAAGTCCCCTTTATCTTATTTCAACTCTTTGTACTTTCTTTTGTTTCCTTGTTGCACACCAGTGGCTTAGAGGATGTTTAGCTAGGCAAAGTTGTGCTTCAGCAAAAAGACAAGCTAACAGTATAGTGGAGGCACCTCGGGGCCTCTGGGCTGGCTGGCAGGGCAGAACCCTTTCTCCTCTGCTCTAGATTTATGGTGACCTCCAGATACCCTGTTATTTTGGTCTGGTTTGTGCTGCTTTATAAGTCAAATGAGAAGGTGATCATCGACTACATCATTTGTGGTTCCTAGGGCAGTGTCAGACACTGGGCGTTAGCTGCTGCTTTCAAAGATAAGGAGGGTAGACGACAACAGGAATTCAGATTCCAGTTACAAACCATCAAGCCTGCTCACCATTTAACCATAACAGCTGTATGGTTTTATTTCTAGTTTCCTCCTGCCTTTTCTCCGTATCCCTTAATGGTTCTAAAAGTAAGGGTTTTAGTGCACAAGTCTGAACGAAAAGGGGGAAAAAGTGGGGTCAGGTTACTGGGAGATAGATGGGCAAAATTAATAACTGGACAAGCACTGTGAGTATAAGTGGAGACTGAGCAATGTCTGGGAATATGCAGACTTAAAAAAAAAATTAAAAATTTATAATATGGACCATTTCAGTTCCTGGAAAGCAACTGTAGATTTCATCGCTTATAATTTGCTGTACCCATTTCACAGCAATTAATCTACCTATTGCTCTAATTTTCCTTGTGTTGTTGTTGTGTGTTAGAAAATATCAACAACAACTTGCATTTATATAGCGCCTTTAACGTAGTAAGATGTCCCAAGATGCTTTACAGGAGCGAAATCAAACAAAATTTGACACCGAGCCACATAAGGAGATATTAGGACAGGTGACCAAAAGCTTGGTCAAAGAGGTAGGTTTTAAGGAGCGTCTTAAAGGAGGAGAGAGAGGCGGAGAGATTTATGGAGGGAATTCCAGAGCTTAGGGCCTAGGCAGCTGAAGGCACGGCCGCCAATGGTGGAGCAACAAATGGAATCCATCTACCTGTCGCTGAAGCCCATTTTTCTGGGATCTGATTGGCCTGTGGAAACCATGTGGCCATCAATCTCATTGTCCTGTTGGGTTTTTTGTTTAGGCCGGGCCAGCTTGCAGCCTTCGCCCCAACCCACTGTCCTGGACCACTGCTCCCCGTACCCCGTCCCCTCAACAGCTCCACAGAGATAGTTCCAAAGAAAACGTAGACCTAGAATCATGGAAAATTTACAGCACAGAAGGCGGCTGTTCGGCCCATCGTGTCTGCGCTGGCCGAAAATGAGCCACCCAGCCTAATCCCAATTTCCAGCACTTGGTCCGTAGACTTATAGGTTACGGCACTTTAGGTGCACATCCAAGTACTTTTTAAGGGAGTTGAGGGTTTCTGCCTCTACCACACTTTCAGGCAGTGAGTTCCAGACCCCCACCCTCTGGGTGAAAAAGTTTTTCCTCAGCTCCCCTCTAACCTTCTACCAATCACTTTAAATCTATGCCCCTTGGTCATTGACCTCTCTGCTAAGGGAAATAGGTGCTTCCTATCCACTCTATCTAGGCCCCTCATAATTTTATACACCTCAATTAAATCACCCCTCAGCCTCCTCTGTTCCAAAGAAAACAACCCCAGCCTATCCAATCTTTCCTCATAGCTAAAATTCTCCAGTCCTGGCAACATCCTCGTAAATCTCCTCTGTACCCTGAGTAAACCGGATCAAAGCCATAATGGATGGTGCGTCCCCTTGTACGAGTACTGACTCTTCACTTGTGTCAATGGAAATTAATTAATAATTTGCTTGCTAAGGCCTTGTTAAGTGCCATTGTTAGAAACTTGTGCAGAATGGGTCCAAGGGAGGCTGGGATTCAAACGTAAAGTGAGTTCTGAACTCCGATCTGGGATTAATTAGGTGAACGAAGGACATTGTCGTAAAATATCACCGTAGCACCGATAGCTGTGAATCGTATGGAGGGGTTTTCAGCCTTGCAGCAAGGGTGCAGCGGCCATTGCCAGCTACGTCTTAGTGGAGCAGGAGGAGAATAGAGCTCGGGAGTGCAGAGGGCATAGCAGGCACGTCCCTTGCAGAACAAACCATTCCAAGCTGTGGATCCGCTGCTCCAGAGTCCGTTACCTGGCTTGGTTTGTGCAGTAGTACATGATGGGGGATTTGTTTACAAAGATCTTCAGGGGCAATGAACCCTCGATGCATATGGTACTTATATTATCAGTGCCATGCTCTTTGATAATATAAGCACCTTGATGGTATGTTAATAGCAACGATTTATCATCTACTTGAATGATTGAGCATCTCCTCCAAAAAAAAATCAACTTCAGGGAGTTTAAACCTGATGCAAGCACTGGTGTCCAATATAATTATTCATTTCTGTTGAGAAAGCGGTCAAAAGTAAATAGATAAAGTAAATAAAGAGGCCTGTTCCCATTGGCGGAAGGGTCGAGAACCAGAGGACACAGATTTAGGGTGATTGGCAAAAGAACCAAAGGCGACATGAGAAAAAACTTTATTACATAGTCAGTAGTTATGATCTGGAATGCGCTGCCTGAAAGGGTGGTGGAAGCAGATTCGATCGTGGCTTTCAAAAAGCAATGGGATCAGTATTTGAAGAGAAAAATTTTGCAGGGCTACGGGGAAAGAGCAGGGGAATGGGACTAACTGGATTGTTCTTCTGAAGAGCCGGCACAGGCTCGATGGGCTGAATGGCCTCCTTCTGTGCTGTAACCATCCTATGAATAGATTGTTCCCCGAATTACTCCTTAGTTATTTAATGCTCAGAGCATTTCATACAGTTCACCCACTGACAAGTTTTGTTTCCAGGCAGGTGTACATTTTAATGGACAAATATCTTTTCAATTATCTTTAGTCTGAATTGTTAACTAAGGGTGTAAATAAAGTCTGAGATAGAGACTTATCAGTTTGTTGCTATTCTCAACAGTTTATATCAGCTGAGTATTTATCGGAGTTCAGTGTAGTATTTAATAAATCTTTTATGGAAGTAAACCCATATTTTTAGTATAGAAAATGTAAGTCATAAAGCAGCCCAAGTTACTTTAAATTGACATTGTTGCTGGAATTTAAATGACTTAATGTTATTTAGACATTTTTTAAATGCCTTAAATGTCAGTGGTTTTCCTCTCTGTTCTGCTGTACAGAATAGTAGTGACCTTTTAGGTGTTAGTTCTAAAATGTAATATTTAACCTATGCAGGCAATTTCTAACGGCCTGTCATTTTGTGTTTGACAGAAACTATGTGATGAAGTACTGAAAGTGCTGCAGAAAGACCTGGGACCATCCTGCCAAGCCACCTGTTTAGAAACTATCCGCATTCTCTCCAGGGACAAGAAGATTTTGGCTCCTGTGACGACCAGACCAGGGATGTTGGTCCTAATCAGATTGGCTGGATTGGAGTACACACAGAGCTCGATGCAGGAGATGTCAGACTTTGGCGTTATAGTTGAGGCTTTAAAATGTCTGTGCAACATCGTGTTCAACAGTGAGACGGCACAGCAACTTAGTGTGGACTTCAAACTTGCCGTTGGAGTCTGTGAGCGCTTAAAGATGCACAGAGACAAAAACCTGGCTCATGAGATTAAGTTCTTTGACTTGCGTCTTCTTTTCCTGCTGTCGGCTTTGCGAGTGGACATCCGAGCTCAGGTCAAGGAAGAACTGCAGGGGTTGCTGTTACTGACAGATATTCTGGAGAGCACACTGGACATCAAGTGGTCAGATAAGTATGTGGTGGCCACAGATTGCAGGGGTCCTCCCTTGTCTAAAGAACAGGCAGATTTTGCTATGGAGGCACTAAAAGCTCTCTTCAACGTCACCTATGACTGCAGCCAGCAGGAAGTCGATGAAGTAAGTTGCCCATATTTATCTAATGCTTCATGGCTTTGTGCCCAGATGGTTCAGATAAGAGAATGGATGTTTAAGAGATTATATGGCCTTGTCCTTTGTTATATGTCTTGCTGAGCTGAGGTATAAAAAACAATAGTGATTCCAGCATTGGAGCTGAAGGGGTGCTGTGCATTATTATGTAATATTGCAAAGGTTCTGTAGGTCAGGAGGGTGAGTATTAGATGCATAGAAAGGCCTACATTCCTAGAACAGATCAAACTGCCACAGCTAAATAGTTAGTAATACAGAGACCATTCTAATAGTATAAATGAATGTGGTCTGTTTTGAAATATGGGGCCATGTGTTATTAAAACACAGGACTGGACTGTCTCTCCCCGGCTGCTATTCTAACATAAAACCTGTTGGCATCTTCTTAAAACATATTTTTATTGAGGCAGGGTTAGATTCAGCACAAAATAGAATGTAAAGGGGGAAGCCTAACTCCGTGTGCTGTTCTTGTGGGCAGCGTTTCTCGATCTCTCTTCCTGTGACTCCCTCACCCTGCTACTGAGTTTTGGGTATAGGGAGAGGATAGTGCTAAAATATTCCTATGTGGTTTGCTGGAGAGGAGATCCCCAGTGCACTAGATTAATTTGCCAAGGGTGTTTTGTACTATTAATGTTGCTCTATAGATATAACTGGTAGCATGCCCACTTAGGAATATACTGATATCATCTTATTAACTTTGTCTACAGAACAGTCATGACATAAGTGTCAGCTTGGCTCAGTGGGTAGCGCACTTGCCTCTAAGTCAGGAGGTGGTGGGATCAAGCCCTACTCCAGATCTCGAGCACTAGGCTGACTCTTCAGTGCAGTACTGAGGGAGCTCTGCATCGTTGAGACCTTAAACTGAGGCTCCGTCTGCATGTTCAGGTGGACATAAAAAGTCACATGGCGCTGTTCGAAGAAGAGTAGGGAGTTGTCCCTGCATTTATCTCCTCAACCAGCACCATCAAAAGCAGATTAACAGCTCATTCACTTCATTGCTGTTTGTGGGCTGCCATGTTTACCTATGTAACAACAGTGACAACACTTCAGAAATAATTAATTGGCTGTGAAGCACTTTGGGACATCGTGAAGGTGTGAAAGGTGCTATAGAAATGCAAGTACTTTCTCTCTTACTCAAAAGTAATCCATTGTGTGGAGTGCTTTGAGCCGGTTCAATGTGATATATAAGTGCCATGATGTGGAGATGCCGGTGATGGACTGGGGTTGACAATTGTAAACAATTTTACAACACCAAGTTATAGTCCAACAATTTTATTTTAAAATTCCACATTCACCTGAGGAAGGAGGAAGCCTCCGAAAGCTTGTGGATTTTAAAATAAAATTGTTGGACTATAACTTGGTGTTGTAAAATTGTTTACAATATATAAGTGCAATTAACTCTCTGCTGCGTAACCTCCTCTCTGGCAATGCAGGTTTCCTGGGACTGGACAGCTCCTGAGCAACTTCAGAAACGTTAGATCCCTGTAATTGATACCTGTCACTGCAGTGGCCAGCAGGGAGGGACAGCCTACAGAAGGGTCTATAGAGCAACAAGAAATTTGAGTCACACAAGTTTATGATAAAATTGATATTTCCTTGTCTACAAAGGGAGAGTATTTTGAATAGAAGATGCTTCACCAACTGTCCTCTTTAAGTTAATTAAATGGTATCTGAACACAAGTAAATTTACAATCATGGTTACAGGGCAAAGTAACATCATTAAAATCCATGAAGTATTTGGTACCAAATTTGTCACAGCAACCAAATTATATCACTGAAACCGTGCGTTTGATGAAGGACCTGAATTGATGATGCGGAGGCCTGTGCAGTCCCACCTCGTCCTTTATAGTTTACCATATAAGAAGCCTGCTGTCCTTACCTGGTCTGGGCTATATGTGACTCCAGTCCCCACCAATGTCTTTGATTCTTAACTGCCCTCTGAAGTGGCCTAGCAAGCCTAGGGACTAGGATGGGCAATAAATGCCGGCCTTGCCAGTGAAACCCACATCTTGAGAATGAATAAAAAACAGAGCAATTGTGTGCATGCTTGTGAGAGAGAGCAAGCAAGCGAAGGCAAGATAAAGACTGAGCCTAAAATCCTGCTGTACTCTCCTGATTGCATTTCCACTGGCTATATAACTAAAAACGTAAATCCAACTAAACAGCACCTTAGTTCTTGCTTGCCTCAACATTACTGGACACCACACCATTGATATTTTGCAAAACCTATAGTGGGCTGCTCCATCCTTCACAGCCTGCCTTCTCTGTGGTGAAACTGTTTGTAGAACCTCTCTGGAAAAAGACAAGTGTTTCTGAGACACGCCCAGTTTTATGGATAATTGCTCCATGATTGCTCAGAAATATGGGTGATTGAAAGTGATAAACCTGCAATTTAGTCTTTGGCTTCTAGTGACCTCATCGATCACAAAATGAACCTCTGGTGGGTCAAGGATGTCATTTGAATCGTGGATTAAGTCACACTTCTGCACACACCCTACCATATGCAATTTTTGTAATGTATATTTTCCTCCATTTCCTAATTTTAGTGACAAAGTAAACACGAATATAAAGCTACACATCCTACATCATAAGGGTACCTACTCTCCACTGAAATCAAAAATAAAACAAACACAATGTTAACAAGTGTTCAAAACTGATGAAATGACAGTGGTGGTGCTGAGAGACCACAGTGGAAGCTGACTTTCAGAGACCCCTCTAATGAGAGACCATAAAAGTTTGACTGAAAATTGTTCCCATTGTAATTAACCTGCAGAACACCAGCTCCCCCCTCCCTCCCTCCCTCCCCCCGATCTGTTCACCAGCCCCCTCCCTCCCTCCCCCGGCTCTGTTCCACCAGCACCAGCCCCCTCCCTCCCCCGGCTCTGTTCCACCAGCACCAGCACCAGCCCCCTCCCTCCCCCGGCTCTGTTCCACCAGCACCCCTCTCTCTCTCTGTCTCTCTCTCTCCCTCCCCCGGCTCTGTTCCACCAGCACCCCTCTCTCTCTCTGTCTCTCTCTCTCCCTCCCCTGGCTCTGTTCCACCAGCACCCCCTCCCTCCCTCCCTCCTCTCCCCCCCCCCCCCCACTCTGTTCCACCAGCCCCATCCCCCTGCTCTGTTCCACCAGCACCCCCTCCCTTCCTCCCCCGGCTCTTCCACCAGCACCCCCTCCCTTCCCCCCCTCCCTTCCCCCCTCCTCTCCTCCCCTCCTCCCCTCCCTCCCCTCCCTCCCTTCCCCCCTCCCCTCCCTCCCTTCCCCCCTCCCTCCCTTCCCCCCTCCCCTCCCTCCCTTCCCCCCTCCCCTCCCTCCCTTCCCCCCTCCCCTCCCTCCCTTCCCCCCTCCCCTCCCTCCCTTCCCCCCTCCCCTCCCTCCCTTCCCCCCCTCCCTCCCCCTGCTCTGTTCCACCAGCACACCTCTCTTCCCCCCCCCCCCCCCCCCCTGCCAGTCTGTTACCAGCTGTTCATCTAATGAGGGCTCAGATCCACATTATTCTCCCACAAAAAGCTTATTTTAATAACACATATTTTCTCTCGGACAGGATCAAGTCCATCGGTGCAGATACCTTGCTGCCATTCTTTGCCACTGTTTGCTACTGAAGACCCAGGCTGAAGACAAAACTGAAGAATTTCACAGGTGAGTACACTGCCTACACCTGCAGGAGCCCAGAAAGGGGCATCGGGTGTTGTAATATTTCCCTCTTTGTTCCCACCCACCCATCTCCGCCCACCCATCTCCGCCCCCCCCCCCCCCCCCCCCCCGCGTATTGTGGGATAGGAGTCATGTTCCAAGTTCCCTTTGCTGAGGGACGTTAGTGAACCAGTCGGGTTTTTAATGACAACCCAGCAGCGTTTGTGATCTGAGTCTTGTACAGTTACCTGTTGAAGTTATTACTTGACTGTGTAATTTTTTTTGCCATTCAATAAATTTTAATACGTCGAGAAGTGCAAACCTGCTCAGTGGAGATTTTAGAATCTACAAGTGTACGGCTGTATTTTCATAATTCATGTCTTGCTAACAATCGAGCCAGTCACAATGTACCAATAATTTCTTTAAAGGTGCCCCACCAGAGTAAATCCTTTGCATTCCTTTGTAGAATTGGTATCTAGAAGGCCAGGGAAATTCAGGGACATAAACTGTAATAAAGGGTTGCTTTCAAATTCCTCATGGTCTCACCCCTCCCTATCTCTGTAACCTCCTCCAACCCTACAATGCTCGGAGATCTCCTCCAATTCTGGTCTCTTGCGCATCCCCGATTTTAATCGCTCCATCATTGGCGGCAGTGTCTTCAGCTGCCTAGGCCCTAAGCTCTGGAATTCCTTCCCTAAACCTCTGCGCCTCTCTCTCCTCCTTTAAGATGCTCCTTAAAATCTACCTCTTTGACCAAACTTTTGGTCACCCGTTCTACTATCTCCTTATGTGGCTCAGTATCAAATTTTGTTTGATAATTGCTCTTCTGAAGCGCCTTGGAACATTTTACTATGTTAAAGGTGCTATATAAATGCAAGTTGTTGTTGAGATGCCCTCAAAGACATTGTCACCCAAAGGGAAAAAAATGTAAATTTTAAGATCTGGTCTTTCTCTCCACATTGCAGTGTGCTACAAGCATCAGGGGTGGAGTTGGCTTTAGGTCTTTGCACACAATAATACGGAGCCCCTTCGTGTCAGTCCCTGGGGTCTCCTGTAGGTTGGAGAAAAAGTGCAGAACTTCTGTTATATTCAGAATTCCACCAAAGCTAGTTCCAGTAATGCGCCATCTGCTCTCTTCAGAGAGCGAAGAGAATCCAAGCACACTCTGGCACCACTCTTTAGAGCGCAAACTGGCACTTGCATCAGACACCAACAGCTCACCGGTTGGCTGACGGGTCGCTCACTAGTGCTACTCCTTCAATCCCTCAAGCACTCAGTACTAGATCACATGCACATTCACAAACTACAAGAGGTAAACGTAGCAGCAAACAACATTAAACACGTGCACCACTCCTGCTTCTGGACCCTTGCCAGGTAGATGGAGTTAAGATACAGATCAACCATGATCTAATAGAATGGCGGAACAGGCTGGAGGAGCTGAATGGCCTCCTCCTGTTCCTATGTTCCTATTTTCAACCCCCCCCCCCCAAACTTGGTTCTCTCTAATCCTCTGCTCTTTGGAGTCCAATAAAACCTCTGTTCCTATTGGTATCCTTCCCATAACCCTAATAAGTTTGCCTCCAAACTTATCCCTATGCCATCTCTTCAATAACTCCTTCTGTCCACCTTTCTTTCTTGGAAATTTAGATGTGTTCACCCTAACCTGGAAAAGTGACCTCTTCACCCACCTCCCCCCCCCACTTTACCTTCCCAAATATGGCCATACTGAAACATGGAAATGTTAACATAGGAGTGCTCACATTTTTCTAAATGGATGTTGCTGTTAGCCTCAAATTATTCATCAAGTTTTGATCTGATCCATGATTTCCAATACGAGTTTTGACATGAGGATTCCACTGGTGATATTTTCACCTTTACTACACACCTCCAGAACTCTGCTGATGAATCATCGGTTATTGCCGTGGAAATCTCCAAAGCCTTGAACAGATTCTAGCCAGTTTCCACTGTGTGTTCTTCCTTTAACTTTGTGTTCATGACCATCTCATTTCCTCTCAAATTGCTCCACCTTTGTTCTAGTTGCTGCTCATTCTCTGACTGTCTGTCATTGATTTAAGAGTTTCATGGAGCTCTGTCCTCTTTCCCTCCAAATTGTTCCTTCATAAATTCCATCCATCATCCACTCTTTCACATGAGTTTTCTTCAGATTACACAATCTGTGCTTGCAACTGTAGTTCTCTCAATGACTGACTGAATTACTACTTCATTGTCCCACCGAAGACCATGGAGGACATAACGTATCTTTAAAGAATTGAAAGAAATAAGACTTTCAGTTTCTTTTGTCCTGTCCACCAACAGATACCTTTGGTTCTCCTTTGTGCATATATTTTCCTCTGGTTGCCGATATGAATACAATAGTCGGTGTGAGTGTAAAACAGATTTCTCCCTTTTATGCTTGCATCACTTTTTTTCTCATATTAGCAGCAGCCAGAGGGAAACTTTTAGTGCTTTATTTACCAACAAATTTATCTTGACAATCACTATCTTCTTTCCTTCAACTGGAAGCCCAAGTCTGTGCTCCTATATCCGGAGAGTTTCTCATAGCTTTTCTCTCTTGCTCCTGAAATTTATGCAGGAAAAAGTTGGTCATCAGATGGGTGATCCCTCTCTCAACTCTAGTTTCTCTGTTGTAACCTTTCTTGCCTTTCTCTCTTTTTCTTTTTATTACTATGGTCCTTTCTCATTTCTTCCAGTCTCCAGCTACACTGTCCTGCACACTCTTTCTCCTCCTTACATCCCCGCTGTGTTTAAATCAGGAATCATCGTGCAAGCTTGGACTTTAATTCATCATCGGCCAGGACCTATAGACTGTGGAAAGCCAAGCCAGGTGTTATATAATCACAGCTTCCTGATGTATCTAGACTTTTAAAATCTTTTCTACCTCTCTGGTATTCTATACGATGGGCCTTTGCACTTTACCTTAGTTTTTTTTTATTTTAAAGTTGCTGCAGAATTGAATAAAGTTAAATCAAATCACTTCCAGTATATTTTGCTGTCTTATTTTATTTTAATCAGATTGCGAGATATATTAAATGTTATAAAGCAAATACATCACAATATGTTATACTCCAGGGTCGGGTTCAGACAGGAGTATGATTGATTGGCGGGTAACATAGAATCAGAGATTTAAGGTGAGACTATTTTAAAACTTGTACTCTCACTTTTCTCCTCTAACCCCAGCTCACTAGTAGTTTGATTTTGTTTGCAGTTGTGAAGAATTGTGTCCCACCGTCCTATCACGCTCTGGGAATAACAGCAGAGCAAGAAACCATGACATTTACAAAAAATAATAGAAAATTGGGTTCTCTTTTAATTCAATATGCACAACACAGATTAAATGGTTCCCAACCTATATTTGACTTGGTTTAATCTGCAGAAGGCTGAGGAGAACTACATGTTAGAAGCTCCCTCTCTTGTACTGCTTGAAAGCTGCGAGTTGTAACTGAGTTGAATGTGTAGCCAGCTGACTGATTTGTGTCAGTGTGCGCACATTGTGGATGGGTTATGAGAAGTGACTGGAAGTGTCGAGAGCTTCATTCAGTGTATTGGTCAGGAGGGGGCTGAGAGCTGAGGGGGAGAGTGTCATCCAAGGATGATTAATGGGCTCTGTAGGGCGCAATAAGGGCTAATATATGCTCAATACCAGTGTGTATTTCTACCTCCTAGGGGAAGAATGCTAATGGCTTTGTGTAGACCTGTGTATGGTGGCAGACTTGGTGGAAGCTAAGGAATTTCATACCCTCTTCTGCAAATAAAACTGTCAGTGGAGTGACAGAGATCAGAAAGTCAGGCATCTTTTATTGAATAGAATAACTGAAACACAGTGATCCATAAAATTAAGTTTAAAGGTGTTGGGGAATCTCTTTTGCATATTTCTGCATGAAAGGATAACACAGTGTAAAAGAGTGAAATATGCACACTCAGGAACTGCAAGGAGGCAGTCTTCAGATCAGGCACCTCCACTTCTGCTAGTTTAAAAGATCAGAAAATTAACAAAGCATTTAGAACATCAGAGGAATTCCTTCCACAGGAGTTACTGGAGGTAGCATTGGGCATGAGCTACTGAAGAACTTGGACCCATTGTTTTGCTGTCGGTGAGGACTGGGTCTAAGCTAAGAACCAGAATAACACTTCCTCATTTCTGACTCTGTGCGTCTGTACCTGTAGCCCTAGTGTTGGAATTTATTGTCCTTCAAAAGAATCATGCAACAGACTCTCTGCATTGTAATATCTTCAGTACCGGTCGTGTTCATCAGTTTGTAACATTAAACGGGACTACAAGCAGGCGATATTTAGTCATGTAACACTCTTGTCACTTGTTCCTAATTTTGCTTGGAATTTATTTTGCAATAATCCTCTGTGCTTGAATGATACTAGCAGAACTAGTACTACTAATGTTACTCATGGATAGTCCAGGGCACGGATTTGGCACAAAGCAATTGGCTGGGGAGCGGAACGCAGGCCCCCGGGGAGCGGAACGCAGGCCCCCGGGGAGCGGAACGCAGGCCCCCGGGGAGCGGAACGCAGGCCCCCGGGGAGCGGAACGCAGGCCCCCGGGGAGCGGAACGCAGGCCCCCGGCGGAACGAAATATGGATCCAGAGAGCGGAAACACAATCTATTGAATGTTGCCTGAGGGAAATGGCAGGAGCTGAAAGCAAAGTGAGAAGAGTTGGGAGAGGAGAGAGTAGGACAATTGGAGTCAGGAGTGAGTTTGTGATTAATGGGAAGTGGGAGAAGCAGGGATGTGAACACATAGAACTGGTGTCTAATTAACAGGAACCATGAGATTGGGAGGTGGGGTCTGATGAATAAGAGTGGCAACTAAAGAGAGCTTGGGCGCCGCTGAGAAAATAGCGAAGATATTGGTGAGGGGGGAATCTTACCTGGAGCTGGTTGATGAGGGGGAAGAGCAAATTACAGCCTAAACTTACAAATCAATCTGTTCACAACACAAACCAATTTCTTAGTGTGTCATGGACAGATATGGAAAATAATCAAAAAGGCTAATATCTAGAGGACTAGAATACAAGGGGGTAGAAGTTATGCTACAGCTATACAAAGCCCTGGTTAGACACACCTGGAGTACTGTGTTCAGTTCTGGACACCGAACCTTAGGAAGGATATATTGGCCTTGGAGGGAGTGCAGCATAAATTTACTAGAATGATACCTGAACTCCAAGGGTTAAATTACGAGGAGAGATTACACAAATTAGGGTTGTATTCCACGGAATTTAGAAGATTAAGGGCTGATTTGATCGAAGTTTTCAAGATATTAAGGAGAACTGATAGAATAGATAGAGAGAAACTATCCCCACTGGTCGGGGGGTCTAGGACTAGGGGACATAGCCTAAAAATTAGAGCCAGGCCTTTCAGGAGTGAAATTAGGAAACACTTCTACACACAAAGGGTGGGAGAAGTTTGGAACTCTCTTGCAAATGGCAGTTGATGCTAGCTCAATTGTTAATTTTAAATCTGAGATTGATAGATTTTTGTTAACAAAGGTATTAAGGGATGTGGGGTTAAGGCGGGAATATGAAGTTAGGTCACAGATCAGCCATGATCTCATTGAATGGAGGAACTGGCTCGAGGGGCTAAATGACCACCTCCTGTTCCTATGTACCTAGGGAGCAATAGCAAGGATCCTGACTATTGCAATGCATACCATTCTCGTAGTAGAAACTTGCTAGAAAGAATGGCAAATGGTGGGGGAAGGAAGGGAAGGAAAAAATATCAGGTGGCTGGAGGTCATGCATGTGCAGAGGATGGGAAAAGATTGTGATTGTGCAGTTATCAGCAGTGAAGGTCGCTGAGCTCTTGCACTACACGTGTGCTAAGGCACGGGAAACACGACGCAAGACCCAGGTCCAAGATCGAAGCTCTGGGAACACGGCACTAGGCAAGCTTGAGGCCCCTGAGAGAGAAGAGGCCTCATGGGGTATTGGGAGATGGGATGAGTATTATTTTTAATGTGTTTATTGTTTGGTGAATGGGTGGGGAACCAGCATGAAATGACTTTGAAAACACTGTCAGTGATTTATTTTTGAGTGTGAATGGGAATAATTTTGAGAGATAGTGAATTACATGTGTGTTCTTGTGAGTTTCAGCTTTTTTTTTGATTGCTCCAATTTTGCAATCAACATGCTTCAAGCGCTAGATGATAAACTAATGATAGAGTCAAGTCCCCGCAGATGTAAATAGAAGTAGTTCATTAGCCTGCCCAGATCTTCCCTAAAGAATAGTTTCTCCCTAAATTCAGACGGTGGCCCCGTTCTGCTGCACTCTGGGATTTCGGTTTCCCACCGCAGCCAACCAGTGCTAAAGGAAAGCAGATCTCGTTGTATCTGCACATTATCAGCAGCACAGTTATATTTAGTTCAGGTGAGGATTTGTGCAGCATTACCTGCCTGTGCTGTATGGTAGTGATATATTTTGACTGAGATTTTCCACTGCCATGCTTGCCAGCCTTGCCTTTATCTCCAAAAGCCCCCTTTGGTGTGCATGGTATAAGAAAGACTTGTATTTATATAGCAACTTACCACGATCACAAGCACTTTACATACAACGAATATGAGAGCATGATACTGCTGCAGATTAGAGTTCTGGGAGGGCTCTGCCATTGTGGGTAGTTAGTGTAGTGCAGAAAGAAACTGCTTTCAGAATTCCCATTGCTTATTAATTTGGGAGTGAGGTAAATTGTGGATCTGTCTGTACATTGTTTTCTGGATCACTAGTAAAAGTGCGTGGACTGGATACATGAACTGGGTTTAGTTTGTTTCCTCTTGCTGTGTTTTTGATTTTTTTTTTAAAAGAAGTGAAACCAAGGACACTCACGCTCTTAACTTTCTTTCTTCAGCCACACAGTCAATCTTTTGAACAACATTCCAGTGCCATGTCTGGATGGTCTCTTCAGCCCCAGCATCAAATGTGGAACAGTCGATTACAATGGGAAGAAGATGGATACAGTTGAAATTTTGCTGGGTTTCATGGAAAAGAGAATAGACAGGGTAAGGCACTGATTTGTTTAATTATTTTTAAGCAAGTATCTTCGATGAAGTTGAAAGTGATGTTACATGGGTGCTGGGGAAGAAATTCCCCAGGTAGGACCATGGCACACTGCACGTAGCAGTGTCATTTCCTATTGCTTCAGGCTTGGAAATGTTCTCCTTAACTGGTATCACTAATTGCAGCAGACGTTTAATTGGGTTTAGTGGGAATTTAGTGAGCATTCTGCTTTTATCTGTCACTGTATCTGTGTTTTTAAAGCTATCTATCTAAATATATATATATATATGTGTATATATATAAACACATACTAAAAATCTTGTGTCTGCCCACACTTCCCATCAACTCTTTCTGTTATAAATGCCTATAATCCGCATTTATAATGGTAACTGCCTATATAAACTTGACGTGCTGTAATTACATCCCCCAGCGGTTGTGCTGTGGCACCATCACTGGCAGGAGGGTGTAATTACAGTGTGACAAGTTTACATAGGAAGTTTCCATTATAAATGAGGACATGGGAATATATAATGGAAATATATGAAAATGACAGGATGCATACTTTAAAATGGCAACTGAATTACATCTTGTGTGCCGTGTCTCGATTATGCCCTGATCTGTAACACCGCTTCACCTAAAGACTGCACTTGGTATTGGACATGGGAGAGTGAAATTCGACTTGGGCTGTTGGGCAAAACGGGTGACAACGAATCAGCAGTCCGTTTTACACACCGCCCGATCTTCTTTTCCATTGAAGTCGAGAGTAGAACGGGCTGCCGATTGGCTATCACCCATTCTGCACCAAGATAAAGACCAATTTAACACCCTGAGAGTCAAGACCATGGACGATCGACTAGTATTTAATTGTAAATATTATAATGTACTTGGCAATCTTGTCCTGCTGATGATGGGACTACATTGGTGGTTATATATGCCAAATCACTCCACTAGTTAAAGTGCAAAATGCAAGCTCCTCAAGATCATTTACCTTGTGCTGATACCTAGTTCTCGCACAGTTGACCACACTTCTCAAAGTAAGTGGACCTGCAGGCTGCAGTAGAGGCAAACCTTTCCATGGGACTGCAGCTTTGTTGGAACTGTAACCTGCTGTAACTGTAACTTCGATTGGCCTGCTTGCCTCATGCTGACGTGTGGGATTGCATCACCTCATCCAATTTGTTACCTCCCCCGCCCTTCCTGCATCTGATTCTTGAGGGTCACTTCCAAGGGAAGGAAGGGGGAAGAAAATCTTTTATTGTTTTTTTGTTTCCGCTCTCCATCTGCAGACAAATTCAGAAAAAGGAAACCCCATCTTCTAGAAACATTAGGAACTGGAGGAGGCCATTCAGCCCCTCGAGCCTATTCCGCCATTCAATTAGATCATGGCTGTTCTGTATCTTAACTCCATCTACCCGCCTTGGTTCCGAACCCTTAATACCCTTACCTAACAAAAATCTATCAATCTCAGTTTTGAAATTTTCAGTTGACCCCCAGCCTCAACAGCTTTTTGGGGGAGAGAGTTCCAGATTTCCACTACACTTTGTGAAGAAGTGCTTCCTGACATCACCCCTGAACGGCCTGGCTCTAATTTTAAGGTTCTGCCCCCTTGTTCTGGACTCCCCCCACCAGAGGAAATAGTTTCTCTCTATCGACCCTATCAACTCCTTTAATCATCTGTGCAGTTTCAGTCTGCATGAAGTTCAGTGCACACATTACTTCCGCTGGGGTCATTGTTTGCCCCTCAGTCGTACGCCATCTGTAAAAGCAGACTGCAGAAAGGCGCAGCTTCGAGATTGGGGATTGGGTCCACTCGTAGGGAAAACTGTGAAACTATTGAAAGAGAAAATCGTCCTTTTTAAAAACCCAAATGGTACCCAGTGCCTACAGTGTTGGAGGAACCCGCGTCGTGCAGTTCAGCTGCCGTGACTTCAAAATGGCCTCGATCTTCTAGCCTCTGTTGGCCATGGCAACCAAAGCGGAACTTCAAGCGGGAGGTTGTTATGACCAATGTCCCTGCACCTTGTGAACTGTTAACTCTCTCTTTTCCTCAACCCCTGCGATAGGGCACAGGGCAACTCCTGCTACCATGAGAGGACTAATTGGAGTCTAGCACTAACTCGTTTATAGCGGTACCATTAAATGGTAAAAGAAGCAAGGGGGCGATGAGAAGAGATTTTTTAACAGCGAGCAATGATAACCTGGAATGCGCTGCCTGAAAGGTTGGTGGAAGCAGATTCAATAGTAACTTTCAAAAGAGGAATTGGATATATACTTGAAAAGGACAAATTTGCAGGGCCATGGTGAAAGACTAGGTGAGTGGGACTAATTGGATAGCTCTTTCAGAAAACTAGCACAGTCATGATGGGCCGAATGGTCGCCTCCTATGCTGTAAGATTTTACGATCAAGTTACTGCTGTCATAATACTGTTTCCAGGATATTTCCAGCAGGGAAGTGTCTGTATGGAGTGAATTTTACACTATCCAACCTGAATTCGACTGAAATTCTGCAGTCATGTTGTACATTTACTGAAAGTAAACAAGTCGATTCATTAATTAACTTGGCTGTTATTCAAGTAGCATTTACTGAAGTTTATGGACCAGCACTGTGATGTTAAAATTATTGATGTTTTATTCTGTTCCTTCAGCTTCAACTTTTATAGAGATTGTTTATATTCCAATGAAATATCGAAAGTTAAGTTTGGTGCTGAGGCCAAGGGAGATGGAAAATATTCTGAGCAGGTCCTGAGCATTGACCTAAACAATAGGACCAACAAAATTGGCTTCTCATCAAACAGTTCTGTGGAACTGTGATTTTTAATGTGCTTATTTACACCTTTAAATTTTATAGGGGTCCAATTTAAAGGAAGGCCTGACTCCAGTTTTAAGCGTTCTGACAGAATGTTCCAGAGTCCACAGAGATATGAGGAAATATATCCGATCAAGGGTAAGGACTTTAAAAGTACATCAGGAAAACAAATGAGTTGATTCGTTGGAGAAACCATTGATTAATATTTCTTTAGTATAAGATACCAGAATTTGAATTATGCATTGTAAAAACATGTAATTGCCAGCTAGCTAAATATAATTAGTTTCCGGAAAACTAGGAGGTGAAAATTCAAATTAAAAACATAAATAACACTCCAAGCACTCTCTCTTTCCCATTTCTTTTATCCAATTCTTGTGCAGTCTCACATTCTACCCTGCATCTCCATGGATTTCAGTTTAATTGGGCATTTTCCTTGCGGGACTTTGTCAAAGGATTTCTGGAAGTCTAAATAAACTACATCTTAAAAACTTTCACCATCTATTTTATTAGATGAAGAAGTCAAGGAGGTTTGTCAAACAGGACCTTCCCCATCCTGAATCCGTGCTGACTGCTGCTTATTAAGCTATTACTATATGGATACTCCTCCAGCCTACTCCTTAATATAGTTTCCATTATTCCACACGGTGTTGATGAAAGGCTAATGAGACTGGCTAGGATTTGTCCTCATTTTTAAATATAAGGCGCTATGTTTGTTTCCAATCCTCTGAATCCTCTCCAGTACCATTACAGTAGCCTGTGCCTCAAAAATCCCCCCCCCCCCCCCCACACATCCTGTCCCATAGCAAGCCCCACCTCACCTTTAACCTCCTTGTCTCCTAGTGCATTAAATTCAAAATCCTCATTCTTGTTTGCAGATCTCTCTGGGGCCTCACCCCACCTAGTTCCGCAACTTGCAGTGTCAGCTTGGCTCATTTACGATTTCTATAAATTTGCAGGGCCATGGGGAAAGAACGGAAGAATGGGACTAACTGGATTGCTCTTACAAAGAGCCGGCACAGGCTAGATGGGCCGAATGGCCTCCTGTGCTGTAATGACTCTATGATTCAGTGGGTAGCAATCTCGCCTCTGAATCAGAAGGTTGAGGGTTCAAATCTCGCTCCAGAGACTTGAGCACATTTTCTAGGCTGAGGGAGCGCCGCACTGTCGGAGGGGCGGTACTGAGGGAGCGCTGCACTGTCGGAGGGTCAGTACTGAGGGAGCGCTGCACTGTCGGAGGGTCAGTACTGAGGGAGCGCTGCACTGTCGGAGGGTCAGTACTGAGGGAGAGCCGCACTGTCGGAGGGTCAGTACTGAGGGAGCGCCGCACTGTCGGAGGGTCAGTACTGAGGGAGCGCCGCACTGTCGGAGGGGCGGTACTGAGGGAGCGCTGCACTGTCGGAGGGTCAGTACTGAGGGAGCGCTGCACTGCCGGAGGGGCTGTACTGAGGGAGCGCCGCACTGTCGGAGGGGCGGTACTAAGGGAGCGCTGCACTACCGGAGGGGCTGTACTGAGGGAGCGCTGCACTGCCGGAGGGGCTGTACTGAGGGAGCGCTGCACTGCCGGAGGGGCTGTACTGAGGGAGCGCCGCACTGTCGGAGGGGCGGTACTAAGGGAGCGCTGCACTACCGGAGGGGCTGTACTGAGGGAGCGCTGCACTGCCGGAGGGGCTGTACTGAGGGAGCGCTGCACTACCGGAGGGGCTGTACTGAGGGAGCGCTGCACTGCCGGAGGGGCTGTACTGAGGGAGCGCTGCACTGCCGGAGGGGCTGTACTGAGGGAGCGCTGCACTGTCGGAGGGTCAGTACTGAGGGAGCGCCGCACTGTCGGAGGGGCGGTACTAAGGGAGCGCTGCACTACCGGAGGGGCTGTACTGAGGGAGCGCTGCACTGCCGGAGGGGCTGTACTGAGGGAGCGCTGCACTACCAGAGGGGCTGTACTGAGGGAGCGCTGCACTGCCGGAGGGGCTGTACTGAGGGAGCGCTGCACTGTCGGAGGGTCGGGACTGAGGGAGCGCCGCATTGTCGGAGGGTCAGTACTGAGGGAGCGCCGCACTGTCGGAGGGGCGGTACTGAGGGAGTGCTGCACTGTCGGAGGGTCGGGACTGAGGGAGCGCCGCACTGTCGGAGGGTCAGTACTGAGGGAGTGCCGCACTGTCAGAGGGGTGGTACTGAGGGAGCGCTGCACTGTCAGAGGGGTGGTACTGAGGGAGCGCTGCACTGTCGGAGGGTCAGTACTGAGGGAGCGCTGCACTGTCGGAGGGTCAGTACTGAGGGAGCGCTGCACTGTCAGAGGGGTGGTACTGAGGGAGCGCTGCACTGCCGGAGGGGCGGTACTGAGGGAGCGCTGCACTGCCGGAGGGGCGGTACTGAGGGAGCGCTGGACTGCCGGAGGATCAGTACTGAGGGAGCGCTGCACTACCAGAGGGGCGGTACTGAGGGAGCACTGCACTGTCGGACGGTCAGTACTGAGGGAGCACTGCACTGTTGGAGGGTCAGTACTGAGGGAGCGCTGCACTGTCGGAGGGTCAGTACTGAGGGAGCGCTGCACTGTCGGAGGGTCAGTACTGAGGGAGCGCTGCACTGTCGGAGGGTCAGTACTGAGGGAGCGCTGCACTGTCGGAGGGTCAGTACTGAGGGAGCGCTGCACTGTCGGAGGGTCAGTACTGAGGGAGCGCTGCACTGTTGGAGGTGCCGTCTTTGGGATGAGACATTAACCAAGCCCCCGTCTGCCTGTTCAGATGGACATAAAAAATTCTGTGGCATTTTTTCGAAAAAGAGCACTGGAGTTCTCCCAGTATCCAGTATTCATTCTTATACAAAGCCACCAAAAAAAGATTAATTGATCATTCATCTCATTGCTATTGGTGGGGCTTGCTGTGAACATTGGCTGCTGCACTTGCCTCCCACGGCAAAATTGACTACACCTGAGAAGTAATTCATTGGGCTGTGAAGCGCTTTGGGATGTCCTGAGTGCATAAAAAGTGCTTTATAAATGCAAGTTTGTCTTTTCTTTCCTACCTTTGGCCCTACGTTCCATCCGTGCATCACCTCCTTCCCTCCATTATAGCAGAGCATTCAGCCATTGCCACCCTGTACTCTGGAACGCTTCCTAAATCTCTGTGCCTTATTACGTTTCTCCCCACTTTTCAATAGCCTCCTATCAAACCAAGCCTTCGATCACCTCCGCGAACACGTCTCGCGTTTTGAACTCCTGATCAGTCTCTGATTTTTCCCCCTTGTGAAGTACCTAGTGACATTTGCTATGTTAAACATTGTATATAAGTATATAAGTGCATTGTATATAAGTGCTGCTCCTTGTTAGTTATGCCCGGTTCATGCTAGATTCCCATATAAGCCATGGAAACATGACTGTGTTTCAACATTTTGTGGTTGATTTCGATTCTACCTGCTCCTAATCTTGTTTGCCACTCTTAGGAACATAGGAACAGGAGTAAGCCATTCAGCCCCTCGTGCCTGCTCCGCCATTTGATAAGATCATGGCTGATCTGTGATCTAACTCCATATACCTGCCTTTGGCCCATATCCCTTAATACCTTTGGTTGCCAAAAAGCTATCTATCTCAGATTTAAATTTAGCAATTGAGCTAGCATCAATTGCCGTTTACGGAAGAGAGTTCCAAACTTCTACCACCCTTTGTGTGTAGAAATGTTTTCTAATCTCGCTCCTGAAAGGTCTGGCTCTAATTTTTAGACTGTGCCCCCTACTCCTAAAATCCCCAACCAGCGGAAATAGTTTCCCACCTAATCCCACTTTCCAGCTCTTGGTCCGTAGCCTTGTAGGTTACGGCACTTCAAGTGCATATCCAAGTACTTTTTAAATGACTTGAGGGTTTCTGCCTCTACTCTCCTTTCAGGCAGTGAGTTCCAGACCCTCACCACCCTCTGGGTGAAAACATTTCTCCTCAACTCCCCTCTAATCCTTCTACCAATTACTTTAAATCCAGGCCCCCTGGTTATTGACCTCTCCGCTAAGAGAAATAGGTCCTTCCTATCCACTCTATCTAGGCCCCTCATAATTTTATACACCTCAATTAAATCACCCCTCAGCCTCTTTTCCAAAGAAAACAACCCCAGCCTATCCAACCTTTCCTCATAGCTAAAATTCTCCAGTCCTGGCAACATCCTCGTAAATCTCCTCTGTACCCTCTCTAGTGCAATCACATCTTTCCTGTAATGTGGAGACCAAAACTGTACGCGGTACTCAAGCTGTGGCCTAACCAATGTTTTATACAGTTCCAGCATAACCTCCCTGCTCTTATATTCTATGCCTCGGCTAATAAAGGAAAGTATCTCATATGCCTTTTTAACCACCTTATCTACCTGTCCTGCTACCTTCAGGGATCTGTGGACATGCACTCCAAGGTCCCTCTGTTCCTCTACACCTCTCAGTATCCTCCCATTTATTGTGTATTCCCTTGCCTGTTTTGCCTTCCCTAAATGCATCACCTCACACTTCTCTGGATTGAATTCTATTTGCCACTTTTCTGCCCACGTGACCAGTCCATTGATATCTTCCTGCAGTCTACAGCTTTCCTCCTCACTTTCCACCACATGGTCATTTTTGTATCATCTGCAAACTTCTTAATCATGCCCCCTATATTTAAATCTAAATCATTGATATATACCACAAAAAGCAAGGGACCCAGTACTGAGCCCTGCAGAACCCCACTGGAAACAGCCTTCCAGTCATATAAACGCCCGTCGACCATTACACTTTGCTTCCTGCCACTTGGCCAATTTTGGATCCAACTTGCCACTTTCCCTTGGATCCCATGGGCTTTTACTTTTCTGACCAGTCAGTCATGTGGGACCTTGTCAAAAGTCTTGCTAAAATCCATGTAGACTACATCAAACACACTACCCTCATCGACCCTCCTTGTTACCTCCTCATCTTGTCTGGTTTTATCTCTGGTTTTAACATAAGATAAAGAGATAGTGATAGATAGGTAGATAGATCAAACGCATTGTATGACCTCAGTGCGTCCCAAACGCTTTACAGCCAATTAAGTACGTTTGAAGTGTTGTCACTGTTGTAATGTAGGAAACGTGGCAGCCAATTTGTGCACAGCAAGATCCTACAAACAACAGTGAGATAATGATCAGATAATCTGTTTTTTAGTGATGTTGATTGAGGGATAAATATTGGCCCAGGACACCTGGGAGAACGCCCTTGCTTTTCTTCAAATAATGGCCATGGGATCTTTTACGTCCACCTGTGAGGGCAGACGGGGCTTCGGTTTAACGTCTCATCCGAAAGATGGAATGTCCTACCTTAAATACGCAGTGATATTTGCGAATGTTTGTGGTTCTGATAAGCACCTTCGTGTAGCTGCTTTCTGTGACCCAGCCTCAGTTGAAATGGATCAGAAATGTCGAGATTAATAAATTTACTGGTACGTTGTGACTTGGCCGACCTGATACTGAAAGCATGTTTTAAGAGTATGCGTGGATTTCTTGTGTATTCAAATAGTTTTTTTCATATTTCTGGCAGGCTAAAAGTTATATTGTGTTTGCATTATGATCATGTAATAGTTTTGCAGACAGCCTCTAAGGCAGGTCTGGAACATAGCTTAAATGTAACCAAACTGTAATTGTGCTTGTTCCTGATCTAACTTTGAATGCTGCCCTCATGAAAATAAAGTCAGACTAAAAAAAAACAAAGTGTAGCTGTTAAATGGTTAACTGAGCCTGCTAACTATGAAATAAAAAGGCCCATTAATCATGTAATGAGTGAGCCTGGTGGCTGGGTCCTTTCTAGCAGAGAACAGGCAGCCCTCATAGGCCAGGTGCTGAGCATCTCCTGATGGCCAATTACACAACGGCAGACAACAATAATGTTGCAGAGACGAGAAGAAGGTGGAAACTAGAGGAAAAGAGAAAAATTAAATGTTGACGTTGCCTAGTGTTGTAATGCCTGCCATGCTCTGAGCCCAATCGGGAATCCCACAACTTGTATATGGGAAGCGCTTTGGGACATTTGAGATGTGATGAGGTTTTATATAAATGCAAGTTTTTTTTTTATTCATTCATGGGATGTGGGCATCGCTGGCAAGGTCGGCATTTATTGCCCATCCCTAATTGCCCTTGAGAAGGTGGTGGTGAGCCGCCTTCTTGAATCGCTGCAGTCCATTTTAAAAATTTATATCTCAGTTGTATTCATGATCTGATTTAATTTAAACTGTTTGACCTTGCAGTTAAATAGATGTTACTGATTGACCTGCAGTTAAATAATATTATCCTGTGAGTTAAGACCGTGCGTACGGTACTTAGTCTAGTATTGTGATGTGTCCGTTCTTTTTCTAAGCTGGTGCCATTTTTGCATTGCCAGGTCCTGCCTCCGTTAAAAGATGTAAAGAACCGCCCTGAAGTGGGCACCACTCTTAGGAACAAACTAGTCCGCCTCATGACCCACATCGACACCGGGGTGAAACACACTGTAGCAGAGTTCCTTTTTGTGCTGTGCAAAGAGAGTGGTGAGCATCAGTGAAAATTGACCTCCATATTCCCACTCCTTAACTGTGGTGATAACCTGGGTAATGGAGGATGCCAACACATTATTAGTTTCTGACCTCCATGAGAGTGTTGTTTAGTGACAAGTTGGTTGCTAACTGTGTGATGGGAGGGCGTTATCTAGTCACTGTCTATCTATTAATGTATTAAAAATCTGTATGTCCTTCCTGTCAACTTCTTTGTTACTAACAGTATCCAATAGCATTAATTCTCCCTTTCCTGCATTTTGCTAATGTCCATTAGTGAAAGTTAGTGCTAGCACAGAAACATAAGTGGCATTTTTCTCTTAATTCTAAACAGTGAGACTCATGGGAACTGGTTTTCAGTTTCTGTTTGGAAACTACTTCTCCCGGGAGGTCTGTAACTTCTTATGGATGCTTCTTTATTCCAGTTGATTGCTTGTTAAAGTACACTGGCTACGGTAATGCTGCGGGATTACTTGCTGCCCACGGGCTGCTGGCCGGAGGGAGGGGAGACGGTCAGTACTCTGAAGATGAGAACACTGATACTGAAGAATACAAAAGTGTCAAATCTTTGTAAGTTTCTGTTCAAACTACTTTAGCAGTTTGAGAATATAAGTGCAAAGGGTATTTGAAACCTCAGCCTTTGCCCTGTAAAGCTGGCAAACTTAGCAGAGGGAGGGTGAAAAGACAGTTTAGATTTATGCAGTGGGTGTTGTGTATAGGGAATGGGCTGCCAAGGGAGGCGAAGGGACTGAGAGCTGGGTAAGTACCTGGAGAAAGATTTGATGGAAGAGGTACAGTGGGAAATGGTGGTTCCTGGACACTGGGACTGACCTGGTTTGGTCCTGTACATTCCCACCTTCCTGTGTTCCATGTTCCTGATACGTTGGTGAATTAGCTTTCAAGACCGGGAAAAATCCTACCTTTTTTAAATTAAAAAAAAACTTTCTAATGCTAAGTGTGAAAATATTCAAATTGTTATGGCAGAGATTGAGTTTAGGGGTGGATTGTTTGAATATATAAAATAATGGCTAATAAATCCAGTAGGGACTTCAGGAGAAACTTCTTTATCCAGAGAGTGGTGAGAATGTGGAACTTGCTACCACAAAGAGTAGTTGAGATGAATAATGTAGATACATTTAAGGGGAAGTTAGATAAACATGAGGGAGAAAGGAATAGAAGGATATGCTGATAGGGTGAAATGAAGTAGGGAGGGAGGAGGCTCGTGTGGAGCATAAACACCGGGATAGACCAGTTGGGAAGAATGGCCTGAGTCTGTGCTTTGGACTCGATGAAAATTCCCCCTGCACTCTTCAAACCGAGTCTCTGCTAGTTGCAAAACCAGAGGGAGGCTTGAACCTTTCCATAACGGTTAGGGCTAGGAAGACCTTCTAAATAAAGAGAGACTTTTAAATTAAATCTCCATCCAACCTATGAGAAGGGAGGAAAGGTAGCTGGGATTATTCGAGCTGTCATTTTAAGAAAATGAACTTTATTCTTACTTTGAACCAAGTGCGTGTAATGTCAGTTTACTAACTCTGCTTTTACGCATTATTTGATGTGCAGTATTAACCCAATCACTGGTCATGTAGAGGATCCAATGCCTAATCCAATGGATGGAATGACCGAGGAGCAGAAAGAGTACGAAGCAATGAAACTCGTCAACATGTTTGACAAGCTGTCCAGGTAATGTGGTCATTCCTGTCATTACTGTCTTGTGTTATAAGCAGCGACGGGTTTCATTAATAGATAAATGGTTTGGTCAGTAAATCACTCCTCGCATTCCAGTATTGAAAGAATGGATAAGGATAAACCCAGCAACTACAGGCCAGTGAGTTTAACCTCAGTGGTGGGGAAACTTAGAAACGATAATCCAGGACAAAATTAACAGTCACTTGGACGAGTGTGGATTGATTAGGGAAAGCCAGCACGGATTTATTAAAGGCAAATTGTGTTTAACTAACCTGATAAGAGTTTTTTTGATGAGGTAAGAGAGAGGGTAGATGAGGGCAATGCAGTTGATGTGGTGTATATGGACTTCCAAAAGGCATTTGATTAAGTGCCGCACGGTAGGCTTATCATCAAGATTGTGGCCCATGGATACAGAATTGGCTAAGTGACAGGAAACAGAGTGTAGTGGTGAACGGTTGTTTTTCGGACTGGAGGGAGGTGTACAGTGGTGTTCCCAGGGGTCGGTGCTGGGACCACTGCTTTTCTTGATATATATTAATGACTTGGACTTGGACTTGGGTGTACAGGGCACAATTTCAAAATTTGCAGATGACACAAAATTTGGAAGTGTAGTGAACAGTGAGGAGGATAGTGATAGACTTCTCAAGAGGATATAGACAGGCTGGTGGAATGGCAGACACGTGGCAGATGAAATTTAACGCAGAAAAATGCTAAGTGATACATTTCAGTAGGAAGAAGGAGGAGAAGCAAGATAAACTAGAGGGCACAGCTCTTAAAAGGGGTAGAGGAACAGAGAGATCTGGGGGTATATGTGCACAAATCATTGAAGGTGGCAGGGCAGGTTGAGAAAGTGGTTAAAAAAGCATACGGGATCCTGGGCTTTATAAATAGAGGCATAAAGTGCAAAAGTATGGAAGTCATGATGAACATTTATAAAACACTGGTTCGGCCACAACTGGAGTATTGTGTCCAGTTCTGGGCACCGCACTTGAGGAAAGATGTGAAGGCCTTAGAGAAGGTACAGAAGAGAGTTACTGGAATGATTCCAGGGATGAGTGACACAGACACGGGGAGAAGAGAACGACAGACATGGAAGGGGAGCGAGAGCAACAGACTGGGTGGAGAGAGAGTGACAGAGGCAGTTGTTTCTACCAACCTCATTTTAAATTCACAGTATTGAAGTAGATGGTGAGCTGGACCTCAGAGAGATCGAGAAATAAGCCAAGTGAACCTTGCACATCATGTATTCGGAACACAAATAAATAAGTCAATGCACTAAATTGCAATTTTTTGAATCTTGCAAAGGGGCCATGCCCCAGAGCTCCCTGGAATAAGTCTGCTCCCTCAGTGCCTTATCCACCACTGTCCAGGGCATGGACGTCACAGAGGCTCCAATCCCTTTCATACAGTCTTGCCCGTGTGGCACTGCAGTTTTAACGAGATTATGAACGTTTGGCATACAATGGGTTTTGTATTCACTGAATTGTGGTCAGATCTACTTTTGTGTCATTTCTATTAAATTGTTACCAGAGTTCAATTTAGACACCTAAAATGATAAATTACATTATATCAAATCGCTAGTTTAACAGGATAACAAATTATTTAGAGATGTTGCACATAATTGTAGTAGAAATCAATATTGCTGGATAAACTTTTGAAGTAGAGGAAGATGCAGGACTATGGAGAGTGAGTAGGGCGGTGGGATTAGTTTTGAATTGCTCTAGCAAAGAGCCAGCACAGACATGATGGGCCAAATGGCCTTCTCCTGCGCTGTAAATGTCTATGGTTCATTTTAAATCAACTTTTTATTCAATAGTTAAATGATTATTATCTTCCAATCCCATAATTTTCAAACTTAAACAAACAATGTATATAAAACTGGACAAACTAAAATTTAAATTTGACTAAACTTGATTTCCAAATACATTTATAATCTAACCCTTTTTGTTCTCCCCCTATAAGAAGTCGTCTACGGTGAAGATTTGGTACAATTCTCTGGTTGTAGCACTGCTTGTAAAGCAAGGGTTAGGTAGAGGCGAAGGGTGGAAGATGGGTGAGAACCTGTCTTAAATGTATAAAAATAAAGTTGTTAAATAAGTGAAAAAGTACTAAATATAAACTAAGTGAGTGATTTTCTGCACATTAAATATTTTGGGGAGAATACTTGTATCTGATTTGCTATTTTTAATGAAGGGAGTGTAAATAGTTTCACAGACTTGAATTACTTTTTCACAAAATAACCAAGGAAAATAATCAAATGTTATCAGTAAATACACAGAATATCGGTCAGCACCTATAAAGAGAAAAGACAGGTTAACGTTTTAGGTGAGTTCCGATCGTCAGAACCCGAGGTGCGTTTTTGCAGTTGATTTATTTTCTTTTTATTAGTCAAATATTACCTCTTGACACATTGATGTAACAAATGATTCCTTGCCAACCTATTCCAGCAGCCTGGAATCTGTGTAAATTAGTGCGGACCAATTACTTGAACCAGGCACAGGCAGAAAATGGAACAAAGGTTCGAGCTTGTGCGGAGGCAGCAGAACCTGTGCTAATGTCGACTGCTCTCATTAGAAGCACTGGTTTAATTAACAGATCATTGAGGCTGGCGCTACAGCTTTGAGTTTTTCTTTCTTCAGAACCCATCTCACAGTTGATGCCTCATGAAAAGGTCTGAACTATTATGCGGCACTCAATTAGAGAAAGATGAACCAGTCCCTCCGACACTAACTAAAAGCATTTTACCCAGGGAAAGCGGGGCTTCTGCCTCATTAAATTGGCGTAGATACGAATCTTGTAATTAATTCCAGGTATTGGTACCGACATACGCGCAATGGGCCAGAAAGAATGTGCTACAAAAGGACTGACTCACAGTCACAATCAGGCTAAATGGCGACACGAAGATGTAACCTGTATCGGTGAATATATGAAGGGGGCTCTCGGGAGACCTGCAAATGCTGATCGGAATGTAAGCGGCTGGCTCCTTAATTGAGAGCTCCCTTCCACAAAGGCACTCTCAAAAGATGACGTTTTGTTTATAGTGAGTAATTACAACCAAAGTGATCTGGAAAGTGATGCTGACGGCTATTTCAGGGACAGGGTGTGGGGAGCATGCACTTACCTCTCAGGATATTGGTGCCTTTTCTTCTGAGTAACCTTTCCTTCCTGCAGTTGTAGTTTATACATCTGTATTACTCGCAGCATTAACACTCTCAATTACACATTGGATTAAGCCCTTCCTGATGGGCTAACTGTCCCCCGTACTGTCCAAGTTTACACACATTCCCACAGTTTTTGACAGTGTAATAATTCATTCTAAATTTGAGTGTTAATGTATCTCACCTTACATATTAAAGCTGTTCATCAAAGTACATATTTGTTCTTAAACATTCCGGTTTATATTTAATTTTAAATTTTTTTGCATTTTCAAAATCTTACCAAGCAGTGGCCATGCAAACAGTTTAAAAGCAGCAGCTCTGATTAAGGGACCGACCTTTACAAGACTATGGGGCCTAAATTCATTAGCACCCGAAACCGGGCTCGATCTGTGAGGCCCAAAGACTGTCCTAAATTGTTCCTCGGGCCTCATCATCATAACTGCGGCGATCAGGTGCCGTGACACAGCTTGCCAGTCGGGGCCTGAATAATTTTGGCTGGCCGAGGCCCATGGGCGGGGGTGTGGGGGTGTGGAGGCGATCAGGAGGTTTTTTTCAAAATAAAACTTCAAAGCAGGCTTCTTCTGTGACCTTCACGGGACTCGTTAAGGACTCCCGGCTCGGCCGGTGTAGAGCCTGTACAAGTAGTCGTGAGCTCGTGTCGTGCAGGAGGGCGAGCAGCGCAAATTGACCAGAATGATAACGGGGCTAAAAGGGTTACATTATGAGGACAGGTTGCATAAACTTGGTTTGTATTCTCTTGAGTTTAGAAGATTGCGGGATGATCTAATTAAGGTGTTTAAAATGTTAAAAGGATTTGATTGTGTAGATAGGGAGAAACTATTTCCTCTGGTGGGGGAGTCCAGAATAAAGGGACATTATCATAAAATTAGAGCTAGGCCGTTCAGGGGTAATGTTGGGAAGCATTTCTTCACACAAAGGGGAGTGGAAATCTGGAAAACTCTCCCCCAAAAAGCTGTGGCTGCTGGGAGTCAATTGGAGCTTTCAAGACTGAGATCGATTTTTGTTAGGCATCAGTGAAAGTGACCATGAAGCTGTCTGATTGGCATAAAACCCCAACAGGTTCACTAACGTCCTTTAGGGAAGGAAACCTGCCGTCCTTACCCGGTCTGGGCCTATATGTGACTCCAGTCCCACACCAATATGGTTGACTCTTAACTGTCCTCTGAAGTGGCCTCTCAATTGTATCAAACTCACTACCAGTGATTCAAGGAGGCCCATCACCACCTTCTCGGCAATAAATGCCGGCGTTGCCGGTGACGCCAGCATCCTGAGAATGTACTTAAAAATTACAGCAGTCAGCATGGGTTCAGAAGGGGAGGATGATGCCTGACCAAAATTCTCAACCTTTTCGAGGAAATGACAACCCAAATGGAATCTGGTAAACCCTTGACTTTTCACAGCTTTGGGTATTCAGAGTAAACTCTGGGAATGGATGAGAAACGAGTGCTCGTTAGCAGAATTATGCTAAAGTGGGGGGGTACCTTGAGGGGAGTACTGAGTGGGGTACCTCGGGGAGGAGGGGGGATACTGAGTAGGGTACCTTGGAAGGGGGTGGGAGCACTGAGTGAGGTACCTCAGAGGGAGGGGGAGCACGGAGCGGGGTTCCCTCGGAGGGAGGGGGAGCACGGAGCGGGGTTCCCTCGGAGGGAGGGGGAGCACGGAGCGGGGTTCCCTCGGAGGGAGGGGGAGCACGGAGCGGGGTTCCCTCGGAGGGAGGGGGAGCACGGAGCGGGGTTCCCTCGGAGGGAGGGGGAGCACGGAGCGGGGTTCCCTCGGAGGGAGGGGGAGCACGGAGCGGGGCCCCTCCGGAGGGGGGGGTGGAGGGAGCACTGAGCGGGGTCCCTCGGGGTGGGGGGCAGGGAGCACGGAGCGGGGTCTCTCAGGGCACTACTGTTTCTAATTTTCACAAATGACCTGAATTCAGAAACTCAGTGCAAATTGGCCAAACTTGCAGATGATGCCAAACTGGAAAGGTCAGTGGAATTGGAGAAGGCAGATCAGAAATGACAGAATGCGTTGGGCGAAATATGTAAGTGGGCAGAACAATGGCAGGTGAAATTCAGTGTAGAAATGTGCTAATCACAGGAAGGGAAGTATTGGATGTGTATTTTTTGAATAGTGTTGAGCAGGTGAGGATGAATCTGATGAGACCCGAGAGTCTCAGTAGACTCGGCACTGAATGGGTCCACCCAGTGCAGAGAGCAGCAATCAGCAAAACCAATAAAATGTTCAACTACAAAACAGGAGAATATAAGTCAGAGGAGGTCATGATCAAACTGTACAGGGCTCTGATCGTGACCTGCTCTGGGACCAGTGACCTGCTCTGGGACTAGTGTCCTGGCGAATCGCATAACTAGGGCGGTAGATAGGGCTTTAAACTAATAAGAGGGGTGCAGGGTTCGGGTCAAGGCTGTAGAGCAGAGTAACGATTTAGGTAAAAACTAGCAGAGTGTGTCAGGAAGGGACAGAGAGTTTAACAAAGGTAATAGGGCATTAGTGACTACGGTCATATCAGGGAAAAAAATTAAAATTAAAGGCACTGTATCTGAAAGCACGGAGCATTCGTAACAGGATAGATGAATTAATGGCACAAATAGAGATAAATGGGTTTGATCTAGTCGTCATTACAGAGACGTGATTGCAGGGTGACCAAGGTTGGGAACTAAATATTCCAGGGTACTTGTTAAAAAAAAGATTGGCAAAATAGAAAAGGGGTGGTGGGTGGGGTGTAGCCCTGATAATAAAGGATGAGATAAAGACAGTAATGAGAGAGGATCTTAGCTCAGAAAATCAGGATGTAGAATCAGAATGGGTGGAGCTAAGAAATAACAAGGGGCAGAAAACACTGGTGGGATTAGTTTACTGGCCCCCTAACAGTGGATATAGTGTTGGACAGAGTATAAATCAGGAAATTAGAGGAGCATGTAACAAGGGTAATGCAATAATCGTGGGGGACTTTAACCTTCATATAGACTGGGCAAATCAAATTGGCAAAAGTAGTTTGGAGGACGAGTTCATGGTTTGAGTCGAGACCGTTTCTAGAACAATATGTCAAGGAACCAACTAGGGAACAGGCTAGTTTAGATCTAGTATTATGTAATGAGATAGGGTTAATTAATAATCTTATAGTTAAGGATCCTCTGGGGAAGAGTGATAATATGATAGAATTTCATATTGAGTTTGAGAGAGACGTAGTTAAGTCCGAAACTAGGGTCTTAAATTTAAACAAGATCAATTATGTAGGTATGAGGGGGCGAGTTGGCTACGGTAGATTGGGAAATCAAATTAAAAGATATGACAGTAGATAAGCAATGGCAAACAATTAAAGAAATAATTCATAATTCCCAACGAATATACATTCCCTTGAGGAATAAAAACTCCACGGGAAAAGTGATCCAACCGCGGCTAACTAGAGAAGTTAAGGATAGTATTAAATTAAAAGAAGAGGCTTACAATGTTGCTAAAAAGAATAGTAAGCCTGAGGATTGGGAGGGTTTTAGAAATCAGCAAAGGATAACCAAGAAATTGATAGAGGGAGAAAATTGAATATGAGAGTAAACTAGCAACTAGGGAGGTTAGGGAGGAAATTGCGGGTCCCATAGCAGAGATATTTGAATCATCGACAGCTACAGGTGAGGTGCCTGAAGATTGGAGGGTAGCAAATGTTGTGCCTTTGTTTAAGAAGGGCGGCAGGGAAAAGCCTGGGAACTACAGACCGGTGAGTCTGACATCTGTAGTGGGTAAGTTGTTAGAGGGTATTCTGAGAGACAGGATCGACAGGCATTTGGAGAGGCAGGGACTGATTAGGAACAGTCAGCATGGTTTTGTGAGTGGAAAATCATGTCTCACGAATTTGATTGAGTTTTTTGAAGGGGTAACCAAGAAGACAAATGAGGGCTGTGCAGTAGACGTGGTCTACATGGACTTCAGCAAAGCCTTTGACAAGGTACCGCATGGTAGGTTGTTACATAAGGTTAAATCTCACGGGATCCAAGGTGAGGTAGCCAATTGGATACAAAATTGGATTGACGACAGAAGACAGAGGGTGGTTGTAGAGGGTTGTTTCTCAAACTGGAGGCCTGTGACCAGCGGTGTGCCTCAGGGATTGGTGCTGGGTCCGCTGTTATTTGTTATTTATATTAATGATTTGGATGAGAATTTAGGAGGCATGGTTAGTAAGTTTGCAGATGACACCAAGATTGGTGGCATTGTGGACAGTGAAGAAGGTTATCTAGGATTGCAACGGGATCTTGATAAATTGGGCCAGTGGGCCGATGAATGGCAGATGGAGTTTAATTTAGATAAATGTGAGGTGATGCATTTTGGTAGATCGAATTGGGCCAGGACCTACTCCGTTAATGGTAGGGCGCTGGGGAGAGTTATAGAACAAAGAGATCTAGGAGTACAGGCTCATAGCTCCTTGAAAGTGGAGTCACAGGTGGATAGGGTGGTGAAGAAGGCATTCAGCATGCTTGGTTTCATTGGTCAGAACATTGAATACAGGAGTTGGGATGTCTTGTTGAAGTTGTACAAGACATTAGTAAGGCCACACTTGGAATACTGTGTACAGTTCTGGTCACCCTATTATAGAAAGGATGTTATTAAACTGGAAAGAGTGCAGAAAAGATTTACTAGGATGCTACCGGGACTTGATGGTTTGACTTATAGGGAGAGGTTAGATAGACTGAGACTTTTTTCCCTGGAGAGTAGGAGGTTAAGGGGTGATCTTATAGAAGTCTATAAAATAATGAGGGGCATAGATAAGGTAGATAGTCAAAATCTTTTCCCAAAGGTAGGGGAGTCTATAATGAGGGGGCATAGATTTAAGGTGAGAGGGGAGAGATACAAAAGGGTCCAGAGGGGCAATTTTTTCACTCAAAGGGTGGTGAGTGTCTGGAACGAGCTGCCAGAGGCAGTAGTAGAGGCGGGTACAATTTTGTCTTTTAAAAAGCATTTGGACAGTTACATGGGTAAGATGGGTATAGAGGGATATGGGCCAAGTGCAGGCAATTGGGACTAGCTTAGTGATATAAACTGGGCGACATGGACATGTTGGGCCGAAGGGCTGTTTCCATGTTGTAAACTTCTATGATTCTATTCTATGAAATATAAAAACAGATTGTAGGAGCTTCTACAAGTATGTAAAAACAAAAAGATTAGTGAAAGTAAACGTGGGCTCCTTACAGGCAGAGACAGGAGAAATTATTTTATATCTGTCTTCACAGTAGATGACACAAAAAACATACCGGAAATAGTGGGGAACCAAGGGGCTAATGAAGGGGATGAACTTAAAGTAATTAAGATTAGTAAAAAAAAAGTATTAGAAAAATTAATGGGATTAAAAGCTGACAAATGCCCTGGGCCTGATGGCCTACATGCTAGGGTTCTAAAACAGTTGGCTGCAGAGATAGTGGATGCATTGGTTTTGAACTTCCAGAATTCCCTAGATTCTGGAATGGTCCCAGTGGATTGGAAGGTAGCAAACGTAACCCTGCTGTTCAAGAAAGGAGGGAGAGAGAAAGCAGGGAACTACAGGCCAGTTATCCTGACATCATTCGTCGGGAAAATGCTGGAATCCATTATTAAGGAAGTGGTAACAGGGCACTTAGAAAATCATAATATGATTAGGCAGAGTCAACATGGTTTTATGAAAGGGAAATCATGTTTGACAAATCTGAGAGTTTTTTGAGGATGTAACTAGCAGGGTAGATAAAGGGGAACCAGTGGGTGTAGTATATTTGTATTTTCAAAAGGCATTCGATAATCATAGAATCATAGAATCATAGAAGTTACAACATGGAAACAGGCCCTTCGGCCCAACATGTCCATGTCGCCCAGTTTATACCATTAAGCTAGTCCCAATTGCCTGCACTTGGCCCATATCCCTCGATACCCATCTTCCCCATGTAACTGTCCAAATGCTTTTTAAAAGACAAAATTGTACCCGCCTCTACTACTGCCTCTGGCAGCTCGTTCCAGACACTCACCACCCTTTGAGTGAAAAAATTGCCCCTCTGGATCCTTTTGTATCTCTCCCCTCTCACCTTAAATCTGTGCCCCCTCGTTATAGACTCCCCTACCTTTGGGAAAAGATTTTGACTATCGACCTTATCTATGCCCCTCATTATTTTATAGACTTCTATAAGATCACCCCTTAACCTCCTACTCTCCAGGGAATAAAGTCCCAGTCTGTCTAACCTCTCCCTGTAAGTCAAACCATCAAGTCCCGGTAGCATCCTAGTAAATCTTTTCTGCACTCTTTCTAGTTTAATAATATCCTTTCTATAATAGGGTGACCAGAACTGTACACAGTACTCCAAGTGTGGCCTCACCAATGCCCTGTACAACTTCAACAAGACATCCCAACTCCTGCATTCAATGTTCTGACCAATGAAACCAAGCATGCTGAATGCCTTCTTCACCACCCTATCCACCTGTGACTCCACTTTCAAGGAGCTATGAATCTGTACTCCTAGATCTCTTTGTTCTATAACTCTCCCCAACGCCCTACCATTAACGGAGTAGGTCCTGGCCCGATTCGATCTACCAAAATGCATCACCTCACATTTATCTAAATTAAACTCCATCTGCCATTCATCGGCCCACTGGCCCAATTTATCAAGATCCCGTTGCAATCCTAGATAACCTTCTTCACTGTCCACAATGCCACCAATCTTGGTGTCATCTGCAAACTTACTAACCATGCCTCCTAAATTCTCATCCAAATCATTAATATAAATAACAAATAACAGCGGACCCAGCACCGATCCCTGAGGCACACCGCTGGACACAGGCATCCAGTTTGAAAAACAACCCTCGACAACCACCCTCTGTCTTCTGTCGTCAAGCCAATTTTGTATCCAATTGGCTACCTCACCTTGGATCCCATGAGATTTAACCTTATGTAACAACCTACCATGCGGTACCTTGTCAAATGCTTTGCTGAAGTCCATGTAGACCACGTCTACTGCACACAAGAGGTTGTTACACAAGATAAGGGCTCATGGGGTTGGGGATAATATATTAGCATGGATTGAGGATTGGTTAACAGACAGAAAGCAGAGAGTAGGGATAAACGGGTCAGTCTCAGGTTGGCAGGCTGTAACTAGTGGGGTGCCGCAAGGATCAGTGCTTGGGCCTCAGCTATTTACAATCTATTATCAATGACTTAGGTGAAGGGACCAAGTGTAATGTATCCAAGTTTGCTGATGATACAAAGCTAGGTGGGAAAGTAAGCTGTGAGGAGGACAGAGAGTCTGCCAAGGGATATAGACCGGCTAAGTGAGTGGGCAAGAATGTGGCAGATGGAGTATAATGTGGGGAAATGTGAGGTTATTCACTTTGGTAGGAAGAGTAGAAAAAAAACATTTTTTAAATGGTGAGAAACTATTAAATGCTGGTGTTCAGAGAGATTTGGGTGTCCTCACACAAGAAACACAGAAAGTTAACATGCAGGTACAGCAAGCAGTTAGGAAGGCAAATGGCATGATGGCCTTTATTGCAAGGGGGTTGGAGTACAAGAGTAAGGAAGTCTTAATACAATTATACAGGGCTTTGGAGAGACCTCACCTGGAGATTGATTCCTGGGATGAGAGGGTTGTCCTGTGAGGAGAGGTTGAGTAGAATGGGCCTATACTCTCTGGACTTTCGAAGATTGAGAGGTGATCTCATTGAAACATATAAGATTCTGAGGGGGCTTGACAGGGTAGATGCTGAGAGGTTGTTTCCCCTGGCTGGAGAATCTAGAACTAGGGACATGATCTCAGGGTAAGGGGTCGGCCATTTAAGACTGAGATGAGGAATTTCTTCACTCAGAGAGTTGTGAATCTTTAGAATTCTCTACCCCAGAGGGCTATGAATGCTGAGTCGTTGAATATATTCAAGACTGAGATCGATAGATTTTTGGACTCGGGGGGAGTCGAGGGATATGGGGATCGGACGGGAAAGTAGAGTTGAGGTCGAAGATCAGCCATGATCTGATTGAATGGCGGAGCAGGCTCGAGGGGCCGAATGGCCTACTCCTCCTATTTCTTATGTTCACCTTGAGCACTCTGTCCCGTTCCGTGCGGGCCCGCCGTGCGCCCCGTGTCCCGTTCCGTGCGGGCCCGCTGTGCGCCCCGTGTCCCGTTCCGTTCGGGCCCGCCGTGCGCCCCGTGTCCCGTTCCGTTCGGGCCCGCCGTGCGCCCCGTGTCCCGTTCCGTTCGGGCCCGCCGTGCGCCCCGTGTCCCGTTCCGTTCGGGCCCGCCGTGCGCCCCGTGTCCCGTTCCGTTCGGGCCCGCCGTGCGCCCCGTGTCCCGTTCCGTTCGGGCCCGCCGTGCGCCCCGTGTCCCGTTCCGTTCGGGCCCGCCGTGCGCCCCGTGTCCCGTTCCGTTCGGGCCCGCCGTGCGCCCCGTGTCCCGTTCCGTGCGGGCCCGCCCCGTGTCCCGTGTCCCGTTCCGTGACCTAGAGCTATCCTTCAACAATCTCAAAGTCCCAAATATATAGACGCAATTCTGTGCTGTGATGTGGGAGGGGAAGAGCAGATCACGGGTTCTATAGAAGGGTGAGTTCGATGACCTCCATCATCAGTCCTTAAGGGATGGGTGAGGAGCACCTTTGTTTGCAAGTGAGGAGTACATGGAATTTTTTTTAGATATATATTAGCAGTAGACAGTGCATTGTGAGCACTTTAGAATTGTCAGCAAATTGAAAATTACTGGATGGCTGTGAAGCCTGAACTTTTAATATTTTAATCCATAAAATGATATTGTGCATTAAAACTTTTACTGAATGTTTGTGTTACATTTGTGCAAGATGCAACTAATGCTTTTGATTGGGAAATCATCTTTAGATCAGGCAGCATTACACTGGATAGATATAATTGGATTAGCTGTGAAGAGGCACGAAAAGCCCCTTTGAAGAGATTAAATTGACTGACAATTTTATAATTAAACTCTCCCAAACAATGACAGTGAGAGATGAAGCTTACCAATGAGAATCAGCTAACAAGCACTTGAAAACCACTAGAGTTGACACAGAGTGCATTTTGGAGGATGATAGCTCTATTTACTGAAATTAAATAAATGTGCTTACTATAACGCATTTAATGAGGTTGCTTGCAGGCACAAGCTTTGGGTGGGGGGAGCTGTGGCAGCAGCTTCTGTAAAGGCAAAGGCGCGAGGGGGGCATTATTGAGACAATAGCCCTGCTTCCTGTTCTGGCTTCATTAGGATTTGACTTTGCTTTTAGACCTTAATTGGTTTAGTGGGTCTAATGAGACAATGCGAATCGAGCTTTGTTTGGAGGATATTTTGGCTTTTATTTCTGTCTAAAGCTTTTGGTAAGCAGTAAAGCGAGAGCTTCCCCTCGCTCATCCATTAATGAAAAGTAACTGTTTTATTTTTCAGGGAGCAGATAATTAAACCAATGAGAGTTAAGCCGGATGGCACGATGGGCCCATTGGATGAAGTTGTTAATGAATACACTGGTGATCGCACTTCCACTTCAGAGTCCGATGAGAATGTCTAGCTGAAATCCCTTTACAAAAACTCTGCCTTTCTTTAATGGTACACAAATTATTATTTTCACAGGATGTATTTGCCAAAAAAAAGGTTTCCAGCATGGAACGCAGATAGTATATTAAATCATCTCTTTACTGCAGTACAGGGAACGATCGAGCAAAGGCAGGCTCTGCCTGCACAGGACGTTTTCTATTTATTTCCTTTGTACCAAGTTTATACTGTTTGTAAAGCCAGAGCACGAACAGTACACACTGCCTAGGAAGTACCTTTCCCAGACTTGCATTGAAATTGGAATGCAAGGAATGCTGTCCTGGATCAGTCTATATGGGGAAGCACTATGTGCAAAACGTAGCCAGTGTGTTATATCAGGTGGTTTGAGAGAGAGAGAGAGAGAGGCGGCTGTTCCAGAATTACAGCTGTACGTGATACCTACACAAACGGGCTTCACTTTGTACATTTAAATTATTCAGCATAGTGAATTTTTTCCCTCAACCCTATGCCGTCTAAATTTCAAGATGGGACTTGCATTTATATGGTGCCTTTCAGGACATTTCAAAGCATGTCACAACCATTTGATTACTTTTGAAGTGTAGTCACTGCTGTAGGTAAACACGACAGCCAATTTACGCACAGTAAGGTCCCACAGATGAGATGAATGACTAGTTAATCTGTTTTTGGTGCTGCTATTGAGAGATGAATGTTGGTGAGGACACTGGGAGACAGCTCTGCTCTTCGAAACATTTTGAAGTTATATAGCTGCTTTTTAAAAAAAAAATTGGGACCACAGGATTTAGAGCTGATGACAGGAGGACTGATGATTTAATGATAATTATAAAAATGTGTAGAATAAGCAGCACAATAATTCAGCAATGGGCTGAGCAGTGGAATGACGGGAGGTGAGTCCGTGCCTGCTGGTCTCCTCGGAGCTGGATTGTACCAGAAAGTCTAAACCTGGGCTCAGTGTCTCCTTCCAGTGAGGAAAGAATTTGCGGTTAATTAAATGTAACAGATTAAATAGTGTACGTGTGAGAATATATATGTATATCAGATGTGTACAGTGGCCAACAAAAAGGATATCTGTTCAAATTCAACATGAGAGTTAATGTTCAAGTGTATGAAAAGCGTGCATCAAATGCATCATTGCGTGCATCATTGCGTGCATCAAATGCATCATTGCGTGCATCATTGCGTGCATCAAATGCATCATTGCGTGCATCAAATGCATCATTGCGTGCATCGTTGCGTGCATGCATCTAGCAGCATTTATTGCATGTGTTCAAGATTAGTGCAAAAACATCACATTAGGCAGTGGTTTAAACAACGCTCACAAACTTCATAACCTTTAAGAGCTTGAATTGGAATATACATTGGAAAATGGGAAGCTTTGGTCTGATTGTTTGAACAAGGACATTTATAAATCCTGAAATGAAGCCTTTTTAAAAAAAAACAAAAGTAAACCCTGTTCTTAACGTTTTAAAGATGGATGGTCAGATTTCTTGTATTCTGCAAAAAGGAGAACAAGATATAACTGAAGGGAAGGAAAATCAGCTTCTTGCTGTTACTGTACAGTTGTAGAATGAAATATTACCTCTTAATTTTGGACTTTGAGGATTAACGGATTCTCTTTAGAGTAACCTGATGATTCTGTAATAGCTACTACAATTTTCTGTTTGGATATAATTAGTATTGGGTGATTCTCTTTCAAGGAGGCCTATATATTACCAGAAATTTACTGCCAATTAAGTACCACACACTAAATTTTAATCACTGGCTGTTGTAATCTTTGATATCTAAACTCCAGGTTTGATTGTAGTGAAAACTGGAACCAGTGCAGTGCAGATAGAAAACCTGTATCTATGAAACTTTCAATATTTTTGTAGTTAATGATGATTGGAATCGAGGTGTTTGGGTATCGGCCCTCCAGGACTTTACAGTTTGCATTTTGTTTCCTCTGTTCTATAAACCAATAAAGTGATTATTAAAATGTAGATTAGTCCAGTGGAGTTGATCGCTTCAGCTGAAGAGTGGCACAGGCACGATGGGCAGAATGGCCACCTCGTGCGCTGTGATTTCTATGATGATTTCTATCTGCACTGACTCTCTAAGCAGAATGTGTTGTTGGCTTAAGTACAGAGACACTCAAATTTCTCCAAAGAATGTATGTTTTAAAAGATAAATCAGCAAAAATTGTTTAGCTTAGCAATTAAGTTGTAAACCAAACAGTCAAAAAGACAGTGGACGTGGCCATTCTGACCTTTCACTCCCTGAGGGAAGTGAGTTTAATTGGTGAAGAGGAAGGCTGCAAGTTTTATTTGCTACTGTTGTATCTACATGTTGTATGAAATGAATAGTTCTTGCTTAAAAAAAAATGATTTCTACTGGGTTCTATTCAGGTTTATTCAAAGAATTCCCAATGAGTTTTCTTCATGTACAAAAAAACAGGTGTAGCTATTTTAATTCTCATAGTTGATCCCTTTAACAGCGAGACTGCTGTCAAAGTGCCATGTAGCACTCCCGCACACTGTTAGAGACAGAGGGGTCATTTTACTGCATCCTGCTTCCTGTCAGATGCCAGGTCTGCCAGCAATGTGGGTTGCTGCCTATGAATTAGTGACATGCGCTGAATGAGGGAACCCTGGGGCACTGGCGGTGTGGAATATATACACGATGGCGGAGGGGGAGTATACCTGAGCGCTGATGGTGTTGATTGACGATTTTGTTTAGAAAAATAACACGCAGAGAGTTGAGAAAGGCAGGAAAATTTAGGGCAAAATTCTTGTAGTAAATCGAGTTGGATCAGGTCTCCTGATATGTGGGGTTTTTGTGACTGGCAAAACAAGGGTGATGGGACAAAGGCACCAACAAGGGTTCTAAAAAAAAAACAAATGGTCCCTTATTCCTGCCATCACCTTCTCTTTTGACCTTAAAGCATTTTTCTGTGTACTTTGAGGAATAGGGGTGGGGGGTGGAAAGTAACAGACCCCATCCATGCTTCCATTAACTCCCATCCATTTTTCAGATCATAGGTCCATCACATAAAAGAGGTGGTATTGGTTGGTTAGACTTGTAGGAATAGGAGGAGGCCATTCAGCCCCTCAAGCCTGTTCCACCATTCAATTAGATCATTGCTGATCAGTATCTTAACTCCATTTAGCTAGGGGCAGGCTAGAGCTTGAATAAGGTAGTTGAATATAAATGGAATCAACAAGAGTGGATAGAGTTAAATGCTGAGTGGACTAACCCAGCAGGAGTGCTCTGGGGAAACCCAAGATAATGGAAAAACTCAGCAAAAAGCCATCGATTACAACAAAACTTGAAGTGTTCATGTAGTTTCCTCTCAAGCAATGAACAAAATGTGGGTGGGAGATAACTTGTTTAGAAGTGTATGGTGCCAAAGCTTTGGAAATGTCCAAGGCAGTGACGCACAGTTCAGAGGTACATATCATAGAGGGCCAGTGCTGTGCAGAAAATAATAATGGCAATCATAGATTGGGCCAGAATCTTTTAGGGTAATAGAAAGAACTTGCATTTATACAGTGCCTTTCACGAATATAGAGGGAGTATTGAAATAAGAGACTGAAGTTGCAAAATTACGACTTAAAGAAAAGAATTGCTTCTTTTCAACTAAGTGATGTTTAACAGCTCGACTAGTGGATTTATAGAGGTTTACATGAACAGATCTGAAGCAGGCTCAGATGGAGCAAGTGATACTGAAATTCAGTCTTGGGATGTGGGCGAAATTCAAATTCCTTCTGCCAGCTGTGAAAGGTTCCCGCTAAGTTTGTCAAATTTAATGATCTTTTGGAATAAAAGCGACCAATCACATTCTAATTTTCTTCCCTTATACTTGCTACACCTTATGTTGGAACATTAAATGGATTAACCTGGTTCTTGTCACAAAGAATTTCTCCGTGTGGCAACACCATGGATGGAATCGTTCAGAATGCCAATAGTCAATACGATTATCGTCAAATGTTTATAAAGAGATGGTGGTTACAATATTGGTAGAAAGACTGACCTAACAGGATGGAATCGGTGGCATAGGAACAGGAGTTTGTAGTGGGGGATCAAAGGAACAGGGAGGCCATTCAGCCCCTCGAACCTGTTTCCCCATTCAATTAGATCATGGCTGATCTGTATCTTAACTCCATCTACCCCTAGGTTCCATATCCCTTAATGCCCTTAGCTAATAAAAATCTATCGATCTCAGTCTTGAAAGTTTCAATTGACCCCCCCAGCCTCAACAGCTTTTTTTTTGAGGGGGGGCAGAGGGAAAAAAAGAGAGTTCCAGATTTCCACTCCCCTTTGTGTGAAGAAGTGCTTCCTGACATCACCCCTGAACGGCCTGGCTCTAATTTTAAGGTTATGCCCCCTTGTTCTGGACTCCCCCCACCAGAGGAAATAGTTTCTCTCTGCCTTATCAGATCTTTTAATCATTGTAAACACAAATTAGATCACTCTTTAATCTACTATACTCAAGGGAATACAGCCTATCCAGTCACGCTGCCCTCATAATTTAACCCTTTAAGCCCTAGTATTATTCTGGTGAATCTGCATTGCACCCCCTCAAGGGCCAAAATATCCTTCCTGAGGTGCAGGGCCCAGAACTGAACACAATGTCCAGATGCGGTCTGACCAGAGCTGTAAATTTAATAGTAAAATTATATTCACAAATGTAGTAAGTTAATAGATATATGATGTGCAATATTACAAAAGTAGACTTTTCACAAATTTCCACAGTGCATTCATTTTAGAGCTGATCCGTACACTTGTCTGGTGTTAGTTAGCTTTATATCAATCATACTTAGAGTTAGGAAATAAATCAGGTACAAAATACTCATTAAAACATTTCACATTGACAGTAGGCAATGTAGTTTCTACAGTGCTAAAACCATTGGAAAATAGTATTGCATTGAAGAGAAAAAAGTGGTGCCCAATAAATACTGTAAATCATTTCAAGGTATAGTTACAATGGATACATCGTTCCAAACCACCACCTTGCCAAATGAAAGTTGCTTTCATTAAGATGACACGGCTCTAATGCTGGTGTTTAAACATTACTCAGTGTGAGATTCTGATGCAGACGAGCTTCCTTCACAGCTGCTCTCAGTGTGAAACTGCTCTGTTTTTAGTGGGAGAGCTTTTCACTGCATCACAGTTCTGTCTCTGGGTTTTGGTTCCTGGTACCCTGTAGAATTTGGATGCCAGGGCCTTGTGGGTATAAACACACAGTCCAGTCCTGTGAGGCTGCACGTTTATTTCAGGATTGCCTGGAACGATGGGTCCTGGGTCAGTTCGCTTCTCGAGAGGAAAAAAACTTTCACACTGCAACACAAAGTAGATCAGGCGATTTATTGAACTACAGCACGGAGGTCGCAGACAGACCCACTCCTGGAATTAAGTTCTTTAAAAGGCATTAATCTCACAACAGAGCTTAGCCAGCTCTTAAAATATGGGGAAAAATGCAAATACTACAACACAGGAGGCACACACAGCTGTTCAATCATCCCTGTGCTCGCTGACCTACATTGGCTTCGGTCCAGAAACGCCTCGATTTTAAAATTCTCATTCTCTTGTTTTCAAATCCCTCCATGGCCTTGCCCCTCCCTATCTCTGTAACCCCCTACAACCCTCCGAGATCTCTGCGCTCCTCCAATTCTTGCCTCTTGCGCATCCCCGGTTTTAATCGCTCCATCGTTGGCGGCCGTGCCTTCAACTGCCTAGGTCCTAAGCTCTGGAATTTCCTCCCTAAACCTCTCTACCTTTAAGACGCTCCTCAAAACTACCTCTAACTAAGCTCTGGTCACCTGTCCTAACATGTGGCTCGGTGTCAAATTTTATTTGATAACGCTCCTGTGAAGTGCCTTGGGATGTTTTACTACATTAAAGGCACGATATAAATGCAAGTTATTATTGCTGTTGAGCGATAAGGCAGGTTTTGGGTTTGTAATCCTTCAAACCTATAATTTGTTAAAACAGACACAGTCTTATCAAGTCCAGCTGTGGCCAACAGCACAGGATCAAGGATGTAAAAGTCCTAGAGCTGTGAATAAAGGAGGCCGTTGTTTAGGAACGTAGTGTTGCACTCCGTACCTGGCGAGTTGTTGCAGTGTGTACCATCCACAGGATGCACTGCAGCAACTCGCCAAGGATTCTTCGACAGCACCTCCCAAACCCGTGACCTCTACCGCCTGGAAGGACAAGGGCAGCAGGTGCGTGGGAACAACACCACCTCCAGTTTCCCTCCGAGTCGCACACCATCCCGACTTGAAATATATCGCCGTTCCTTCATCGTCGCTGGGTCAAAATCCTGGAACTCCCTTCCTAACAACACTGTGGGAGAACCTTCACCACACGGACTGCAGCGGTTCAAGAAGGCAGCTCACCACCACCTTCTCAAGGGCAATTAGGGATGGGCAATAAATGCCGGCCTCGCCAGCGACGCCCACATCCCATGAATGAATTTTAAAAAGCAACTGGTAGCTCTGTACTGGAGGGTTTTCACTGGTTAGAATCCAGCAGAACCCCTGTGTACACTTGGGGTACACAAGACCTTCTCTGCCAAGCTACACCTTAAACTGTCTGGATTTGGGTAAGTGGGGTATGTACTTAGATGAGAATATGCATTTAGTATCAAGCAAACAGAAACTCTGCATGCCCAGATTTCTCAGTAGCTTGGTTTAGAGATTTCATGGGTGTAGGTTGTCATACAGGGCTGGCGTCCAGCTGATCGGAAAAAGAAATGTACTGTCACAGTGAGGCAGGAAAAGGGCAAGGGAATGGGACTAAGTGGAAAGCTCCCTCTGAGCACCAGCACAAGGCCGATGGGCCGAATGGGCAAAGGGCACGGAAATTGGACTCCTGTGCTGGCTCTCTGATAGAGCTTTCCACTTGGTCCCATTCCCTTGCCCTTTCCCTATTCGGCCTAAGTGGAAAGTTCTTTGAGGGCCAGCACTGGTGCGAAGTGCGACTGGCCTCCTCCTGTGATCTGTGATTCAAGGGAGAGCTCACCTGGTTCAGTAGAGTTGCTTATTGATGCTTCTGCACCCAAGGTGGAAAGCTAAAAATGAGACAGTGTCTCCAATGTGCCCTGCGTTATCACAGGATGGATGGGCCAACATGGACCTCACCTGGGAACTAGTTACAAGAGAATCTGACAGAGAAAAATCACTTCTTTTTAAAAGGCATGAAGGAAACAAAAACAAAGTGGGTCACTTTCCAATTTCTGGATGCATTCACCACATTCAAGGTAAGACAGTAATATAACAGCTGCATTGGATGTGATAGATCAGGGACACAGAGGCGGGATGGGGGTGTGGCTGGAGAGAAAGAAAGACTTTAGTAATTAAAACATGCTCAAAGTTGATGCTGTTGTTTTGTTTTCTGTATAAATAAGTCATTGAAATGGAAAATGTCAAACCAGTGCTCTAGATTTGCAGTGTTACAGGAACAGGAGGAGGTCATTTAGCCCCTCGAGCCTGTTCCGTTGTTCAATGACATCATGGCTGATCGGTGACCTAACTCCACAGACCCACCTTAACCACAGGTATTAAGGGATATGGGACTGACAAAAATCGATCAATCTCAGATTTAAAATGAACAAATTCAGCTAGCATCAACTGCCATTTGCAGAAGAGAGTTCCAAACTTCTCCCACCCTTTGTGTGTAGAAGTGTTTCCTAACTTCACTCCTGAAAGTCCTGGCTCTAATTTTTAGGCCATGTCCCCTAGTCCTAGACTCCCCAACCAGCAGAAATAGTTTCTCTCTATCTATCCTATCAGTTCCCCTTTTAGTAGCTGGAAAACTTTGATCAAATCTCTTCAATCTTCTAAATTCCAGGGAATACAACCCTAGTTTGTGTAATCTCTCTTACCTTCTAAATCTTGTGTATTTATAGATATGGAAGATTTGAAATGAAATTCACAAGACTTTTCTACAAACATGTATCACTTTGTGCTCCTGTACCTTGATCAGTTCATCCAGGAAATTGAACCAATACCCGGACACTGGGTCATATCACCCAGTATTCTCCCGTCCGTGTGTTTCAAAGGTGTTTGTTTAAAGGGGCCAACAGATTCGCTGTTCAGGAGCAGGCGAGGGACACAATGCTGCACAGAATTCACAATGCTCACAAAAGGTTCAATCTACATCCAGAAAGGAAAGAAAGATAATGGGGTTATTACCAAACGCAGAACAGATACAATAAATCAAGTCATCGAGTCTGGCTGGAGCAGGACTGATGGGCAGAATGACCTTTTCCCATTCTGATTTTCCGGTGTTGGCACTGGGAATACCGTTGGTGTAAGTACAGACTCTGGCTACTACAAGAAATTAATCAACTAAAACGTACAAGAGAATCAGCTTCCCCACCTCTAAGGACATCCCCATGACAATCAGTAAGTCGCTCCGTTTAAAATCCTTTCTGTAAGAGTAGAAGTTTTCAGGGAGACCTTCCCCCAAAAAATACAATATCCGGTTTCACGATTCCTGAACACGTTTTACATCTTGGAATTTCATCATTTAGAATTGCAACTTAGACAAAAAAAAGTACAGGACCAAAGGTCAAGAAACTAATTCGCAAAACACGTGACACAAATCAGTAATTGAGTGAAAGATATTAAAGATTGGTGGCATTGTAAGCAGTGTAGATGAAAACATAAAATTACAAAGCGATATTGATGGATTAGGTGAATGGGCAAAACTGTGGCAAATGGAATTCAATGTAGACAAATGTGAGGTCATCCACTTTGGACCAAAAAAGGATAGAACAGGGTACTTTCTAAATGGTAAAAAGTTAAAATCAGTGGATGTCCAAAGGGACTCAGGGGTTCAGGTACATAGATCATTGAAGTGTCATGAACAGGTGCAGAAAATCATCAATAAGGCTAATGGAATGCTGGCCTTTATATCAAGAGGACTAGAGTACAAGGGGGCAGAAGTTATGCTGCAGCTATACAAAACCCTGGTTAGACCGCACCTGGAGTACTGTGAGCAGTTCTGGGCATCGCACCTTCGGAAGGACATATTGGCCTTGGAGGGAGTGCAGCGTAGATTTACTAGAATGATACCCGGACTTCAAGGGTTAAGTTACGAGGAGAGATTACACAAATTGGGGTTGTATTCTCTAGAGTTTAGAAGGTTAAGGGGTGATCTGATTGAAGTTTATAAGATATTAAGGGGAACAGATAGGGTGGATAGAGAGAAACTATTTCCGCTGGTTGGGGATTTTAGGAGTAGGGGGCACAGTCTAAAAATTAGAGCCAGACCTTTCAGGAGCGAGATTAGAAAACATTTCTACACACAAAGGGTGGTAGAAGTTTGGAACTCTCTTCCGCAAACGGCAATTGATGCTAGCTCAATTGCTAAATTTAAATCTGAGATAGATAGCTTTTTGGCAACCAAAGGTATTAAGGGATATGGGCCAAAGGCATGTATATGGAGTTAGATCACAGATCAGCCATGATCTTATCAAAAGGCAGAGCAGGCACGAGGGGCTGAATGGCCTACTCCTGTTCCTATGTTCCTATAAATTCAGTCTAATGACATTGTTTACTTTTATTATGGTGTTCTGTAGGAAAGCCCAGAGTTAAGAGCTGGATTCTGCAAAATTGTTTTGTAGATATCGACTCGTCTCCTCAATAAAACTGATATATAATCCGGTAACGCCACAAACTCCCTTCACCACCGGCACACTGTGGCTGCAGTGTTTACCATCTACAGGATGCATTGCAGCAACTCGCCAAGGCTTCTTTGACAGCACCTCCCAAACCCGCGACCTCTACCACCTAGAAGGACAAGGGCAGCAGGCACATGGGAACAACATCACCTGCACGTTCCCCTCCAAGTCACACACCATCCCGACTTGGAAATATATCACCGTTCCTCCAGCGTCACTGGGTCAAACTCCTGGAATCCTTTACCATACGGACTGCAACGGTTCAAGAAGGCAGCTCACCACCACCTTCTGAAGGGCAATTAGGAATGGGCAATAAATGCCGGCCTCGCCAGCGACGCCCACATCCCATGAACGAATAAAAAAAACACTACGCCACAGTGTACAGGTAAGTAGCCCAGTGGTTATGGCACCAGGTTACTGCCTCCTTGTTTTTGGACTCCCCCACCAGAGGAAATAGTTTCTCCGTATCTACTTTATCAAATCATTTTAAAGATCTTGATTAAATCACCCCTCAACATTACATTATAATCCTCCCCACTCCCTGCTAATGACTGGTACTGCACAGTGCCTCGAGCTGGAACCTAGTTCAATGGAAAAGGGGAAATAGACTATTAGTCTTTGCAACAGTCTCACCTAGCGGAAAACACATTACCGTGACAACCGACAGGTAATAACAGACCTGCACCATATTTCCCTAGTACACCTGAGGCCCTTCAACTTCAAATCTTCGCACTGAGGACACCATCCAACGTGTTGTGTGGCACTACCGCCATGCTGAATGGGATAGATTCAGAACAGATCTAGCAGCTCAAAACTTGGCATCCATGAGGCGATGTGGGCCATCAGCAGCAGCAGAATTGTATTCCAGCACAATCTGTAACCTCATGGCCCGGCATATTCCTCACTCTACCATTACCAACAAGCCAGGGGATCAACCCTGGTTCAATGAGGAGTGTAGAAGAGCATGCCAGGAGCAGCACCAGGCGTACTCTAAAAATGAGGTGCCAACCTGGTGAAGCTACAACTCAGGACTACATGCATGCTAAACAGCGGAAGCAACATGCTATAGACAGAGCTAAGATCCACAACCAACGGATCAGATCAAAACTTTGCAGTCCTGCTACATCCAGTGGGGAATGGTGGTGGACAATTAAACAACTAACAGGAGGAGGAGGCTCTGTATACAACCTATCCTCAATAACGGCGGAGTCCAGCATGTGAGTGCAAAAGACAAGGCTGAAGTGTTTGCAACCATCTTCAGCCAGAAGTGCCAAGTGGATGATCCATCTCGGCCTCCTCCCGATATCCCCACCATCACAGAAGCCAGTCTTCAGCCAATTCGATTCACGCCACATGATATCAAGAAACGGCTGAGTGCACTGGATACAGCAACGGCTATGGGCCCCGACAACATCCCAGCTGTAGTGCTGAAGACTTGTGCTCCAGAACTAGCCGCGCCTCTAGCCAAACTGTTCCAGTACAGCTACAACACTGGCATCTACCCAACAATGTGGAAAATTGCCCAGGTATGTCCTGTCCACAAAAAGCAGGACAAATCCAATCCGGCCAATTACCGCCCCATCAGTCTACTCTCAATCATCAGCAAAGTGATGGAAGGTGTCGTCAACAGTGCTATCAAGCAGCACTTGCTCACCAATAACCTGCTCACCAATGCTCAGTTTGGGTTCCGCCAGGACCACTCGGCTCCAGACCTCATTACAGCCTTGGTCCAAACATGGATAAAAGAGCTGAATTACAGAGGTGAGGCGAGAGTGACTGCCCTTGACATCAAGGCAGCATTTGACCGAGTGTGGCACTAAGGAGCCCTAGTAAAATTGAAGTCAATGGGAATCAGGGGGAAAACTCTCCAGTGGCTGGAGTCATACCTACCACAAAGGAAGTTGGTAGTGGTTGTTGGAGGCCAATCATCTCAGCCCCAGGACATTGCTGCAGGAGTTCCTCAGGGCAGTGTCCTAGGCCCAACCATCTTCAGCTGCTTCATCAATGACCTTCCCTCCATTATAAGATCAGAAATGGGGCTGTTCGCTGATGATTGCACAGTGTTCAGTTCCATTCGCAACCCCCCAGATAATGAAGCAGTCCGAGCCCGCATGCAGCAAGACCTGGACAACATCCAGGCTTGGGCTGATAAGTGGCAAGTAACATTCGCGCCAGACAAGTGCCAGGCAATGACCATCTCCAACAAGAGAGAGTCTAACCACCTCCCCTTGACATTCAACGGCATTACCGTCGCCGAATCCCCCACAATCAACATCCTGGGGGTCACCATTGACCAGAAACTTAACTGGACCAGCCATATAAATACTGTGGCTACAAGAGCAGGTCAGAGGCTGGGTATTCTGCAACGAGTGACTCACCTCCTGACTCCCCAAAGCCTTTCCACCATCTACAAGGCACAAGTCAGGAGTGTGATGGAATACTCTCCACTTGCCTGGATGAGTGCAGCTCCAACAACACTCAAGAAGCTTGACACCATCCAGGACAAAGCAGCCCGCTTGATTGGCACCCCATCCACCACCCTAAACATTCACTCCCTTCACCGCCGGCGCACAGTGGCTGCAGTGTGTACCATCCACAGGATGCACTGCAGCAACTCGTCAAGGCTTCTTCAACAGCACCTCCCAAACCCGCGACCTCTACCATCTGAAAGAACAAGAGCAGCAGGCACATGGGAACAACACCACCTGCACGTTCCCCTCCAAGTCACACACCATCCCGACTTGGAAATATATCGCCGTTCCTTCATCGTCGCTGGGTCAAAATCCTGGAACTCCCTTCCTAACAGCACTGTGGGAGAACCTTCACCACATGGACTGCAGTGGTTCAAGAAGGCGGCTCACCACCACCTTTTCAAGGGCAATTAGGGATGGGCAATAATTGCTGGCCTTGCCAGCGACACCCACATCCCCTGAATGCATTCCAGATCATAACAACTCACCGTGTAAAAAAATGTTTCCTCGTGTCGCCTCTGGCTCTTTAAATCCTGCCTTTTGGCTACTTTTTTTTTATTGGTTCATGAGATGTGGGCGTCGCTGGCGAGGCTGGAATTTATTGCCCATCCCTAATTGCCTTGACCCTTCCACCACTGGAAACAGTTTCTCTTTATTTACTCTATCAAAACCCTTCATGATTTTGAACACCTCTATCAAATCTCCCTTTTATCTTCTCTGTTCTAAGGAGAACAATCCCAGTTTCTCCAGTCTCTCCACATAACTAAAGTCTCTCATCCCTGGTACCATTCTAGTAAATCTCCTCTGCACCCTCTCTAAGGCCTTGACATCCTTCCTAAAGTGCGGTGCCCAGAATTGAACACAATACTCCAGCTGAGGTCTAACCAGTGATTTATAAAGGTTTAGCATAACTTCCCTGCTTTTGTACTCTATGCCTCTATTAATAAAGCCCAGGATCCCTTACACTTTTCAAAATAGCCTTCTCAACTTGTCCTGCCACCTTCAAAGATTTGTGTACATACACCCCCAGGTCTCTCTGTTCCTGCACCCCCTTTAAAATTGTACCATTTAGTTTATATTGCCTCTCCTCATTCTTCCTACCAAAATGTATCACTTCACACTTCTCTGTGTTAAATTTTATCTGCCACATGTCTGCCCATTTCACCAGTCTATCTCTGTCCTCCTGAAGTCTGTTACTATCCTCCACATTGTTCACTACATTTCCGAGTTTTGTGTCATCTGCAAACTTTGAAATTATAACCTGCACACCCAAGTCCAGGTCATTAATAAATATCAAAAAGAGCAGTGGTCCTAATACTGACCCCTGGGGAACACCACTGTATATTTCCCTCCAGTCTGAAAAACAACCGTTCACCACTACTCTCTGCTTTCTGTCCTTTAGCCAATTTTGTATCCACGCTGTCACTGTCCCTTTAATCCCATGGGCTTTAATTTTGCTAACAAGTCTATTATGTGGTAATTATTTTGAAAACATTATAAAACCTTCCACATGGAGAACAAAAGCCACCCAATAGTAAATACTTTGTTAAAGTCCCTACAATAGAATCAGATTCAGAACTGATCGACACAAACGCCCTTTTGGTAAAAAGCTCTACGAGTGCCTCCTTTTTATTGTTAGTTGAAAGCTTTAAAGTATATTTTACAAAACCAACCTGGGAGATTGTTTCTTATTTATTACTGAATATTAATAGGTTACTGCACAGCGTTCTGTTTATGTTTAGAAAGTTATTAGGTTTAGGACAATTCACTCGTGATGCCACTTTTCCCCAAACCATATTTGTATTTAATTTGCATAACAGGTACGATGCTAATTTCACAGTAGTCATGATGTGGAGATGCCGGTGATGGACTGGGGTTGACAATTGTAAACAATTTTACAACACCAAGTTATAGTCCAGCAATTTTATTTTAAATTCACAAGCTTTCGGAGATTTTCTCCTTCCTCAGGCAAATGTTTGCCTGAGGAAGGAGAAAATCTCCGAAAGCTTGTGAATTTAAAATAAAATTGCTGGACTATAACTTGGTGTTGTAAAATTGTTTACAATTTCACAGTAGGCATTATGCTAATAAGACTACAGGTTTTATGCTAATTATAGTTTGTGGCCTGAATCGCCCAGTGCACAAAAGTTTAAGACAAAATTAAGTTGTTACTCATGAAAAATATACATTAAACACTTTAAGATGAGATTCATCACTGCAGATTTCGTAGTTATGATAAATGTCTCTCTGAGACCAAGTGGGACAGTCTGACTATGAATTTATCTATTTATTCTTTTTAAAGTACAGCACTGCACTCCCAACAAATCAATCGATTCCCAAATATGAATCCTGTGCACACAGATAGTGGACAATTAAAATTGGGGTTTTTATTTTGAGCAGATGCGGCAATGAAACAAACAGATGAAAGTGTGGAGTTTAACATTTCAAAGAAAACTGGATGGAGAGAAATGACCTCAGAAGACAACAGGTTTAAAGCAGAATTGCTCATTTTCCTTTTCCAGCTCAGTTCACTCTGTACAGGTGAGGGGATTGAAGTCTCATGTCCTTATAGAACCATAGAAAAGATACAGCACAGAAGGGGGCCATTCGGCCCATCGTGTCTGTGCCGGCTCGAAGAATAACCAGGTGCCCATTCTAATCCCACCTTCCAGCACCCGGTCCGTAGCCCTGCAGCTTACAGCACTTTAGGTGCAGGTCCAGGTACTTTTTAAAAGAGTTGAGGGTCCCTGCCTCTACCACCAATTCAGGCAGCGAATTCCATACACCCACCACCCTCTGGGTAAAAAAGATTTTCCTCATGTCCCCTCTAATCCTTCCGCCAATCAGCTTAAATCTATGTCCTCTAGTTCTTGAACTCTCCGCTACGGGAAACAGGTACTTCCTGTCTGCTCTATCTGGGCCCCTCATAATTTTGTACACCTCAATCAAGTCTCCCCTCAGCCTCCTCTGCTCCAAGGAAAACAACCCCAGCCTATCCAATCTCTCCTCGCAGCTGCCATTTTCAAGCCCTGGCAACATTCTTGTAAATCTTCTCTGCACTCTCTCCTTCCTGTAATGTTTAGTAGAAATCAATTAACCAAAAGGGTTAAGGTTTGCCAATAATCCCACTTGTCTACAGTAATCCTCATAATTTCATGGTTAGAGCAGAGTGTTCAGGGTCATTATTCAAATTAATTCAGTGAAATGGATAAAAAGTTCCAACTGTACAAACGCTGCACATTTCACAAAACCATCGAGTCCCTTCGTTCTTTAAAACAACATCCCGTGTTTGCAGAAACACTGGTTTTCTGGGCCTTGAACTTTCCACCTCGCTCCTGATCTATATTTAAAAGCATTTACAATTAAATTAGTGCTTTTCACTGTTCAACTTGCTTTCTGTGTGAAAAGCTGAAATGTTTTAAAACTGTCACCTTTTGACAAGGACAGTATATTTAGTCCCCGAGGAGTTTTATTCAGGAAAACTTTGCCAATAATGGTCACAGCCGTAGATGTTTTATGGCCTGTTGGGGGATGGGGGAGGACGGGTGATGGAGAAGACGCAGATTGACTGTGTGTCAACAAATGCAACTGGGAAAGAAAGGAACGGCCCTTTGAAGGCCTTTCGTAGCTGTGCTAAAAAAAAACAAGATAAATTATGCTCCCATTTAAGAACTCAATGTGGAATTCAATAAAGACCGACTAAAGGCCACTACCAGACGCAAAGCCTTTCTCTGCTTCTAGACAGCTTACAAGAGAAATGAGCAAAATTAGCCACAGAATAAAGGATACAGGAGCCAAGAATGGAGACAAAGGAACCTCCCGGAAAATATTTGGGATCACCACAAAGGCAACGACGCCTTAACTCTTCCAATCCTGGTTAATCACGTTTGGGCTAGCAAAGTAACAGAACCGTTTTGTGCCTCTCAAATCCCATAAAACAGGGGTTTCAGGCGCCATCAATGGCTCAGTAAATTTATCTGTTCAGTAATCAAGAATGGCCTCCGTCTGTGCTGTAAACTGCTATGGTTCCATGGACTTCTGAGCCACACATCACCACTGACTAAAAGCCAGTAAGTTGGGGTTGGGGTGAAGCATAGAACATTTTCCTTCATATCCTCTTGCCATTTGAAGATAGTAACCCATTGCCATCATTACACATTTCCACTCCCCCACACCCCAGATCAGAACAACTCGCTGCGTAAAATAAATTCTCCTCATCTCCCCTCTGGTTCTTTTGCCAATTACCTTAAATCTGTGTCCTCTGGTTACCGACCCTTCTGCCAATGGGAACAGTTTCTCCTAATTTACTTTACCTAAACCCTTCATGATTTTGAACACCTCGATCAAATCTCCTCTTAACCCTCTCTGTTTGAAGGAGAACAAGCCCAGCTTCTCCATTCTATCCACGTAACTGAAATCCCTCAGACCTGGTATCATTCTAGTAAATCTCTTCTGCACCCTCTCCAGAGCCTTGACATCCTTCCTGGGATGAGAGGGTTGTCCCATGAGGAGAGCTTGAGTAGAATGGGCCTATACTCTCTGGAGTTTAGAAGAATGAGATGATCTCATTGAAATATAAGATTCTGAGGGGGCTTGACAGGGTAGATGCTGAGAGGCTGCTTCCCCTGGCTGGAGAGTCTAGAACTAGGGGGCATAGTCTCAGGATAAGGGGTCGGCCATTTAAGACTGAGATGAGGAGGAATTTCTTCACTCAGAGGGTTGTTAATCTTTGGAATTCTCTACCCCAGAGGTCTGTGGATGCTCAGTCTTTGAATATATTCAAGGCTGAGATCAATCAATTTTTGGACTCTAAGGGAATCAAGGGATATGGGGATCGGGCAGGAAAGTGGAGTTGAGGTAGAAGATCAGCCATGATCTTATTGAATGGCGGAGCAGGCTCGAGGGGCCGTATGGCCTACTCCTGTTCCTGCTCCTACTTCTTATGTTCTAAAGTGTGGCGCCCAGAATTGAACACAATATTCCAGCCGAGGCCTAACCAGTGATTTAGAACGGTGATTGAATCGTTAGTCAGGATATCTGACACTTTCATTTCCTTGTCCCCTGAGTAGCAGCAGGACCACGGCACACATCAACATCACCACTGCTGCACCCCCTGAAGTCCAGGGGCTCACCATTGGCACCAAGACTCACCAAAATATCAGGTTCTTTCTCTTCTGCACCCAGTGCAGCCTCATGTAGCTCATTAACTGCACCCTCTGGATATCTGCGGGTGTGTCGGTGCTGGCCAGGAGCACAGAGTGGCAGGCCGTCCCTCCAGGGGTCAACATGATAGGAAAAGAACAAATGTGTTACAATTCTGGCTCCGAGAGACACTTCGAACACAGCTTGTATTGTGGGGTATGGTGGGGGAGTGATGTTTGTATGGATGTGAGTATGAGAAGGGGACGAGACCAGGATGTCACTGGCCTCAGCTTTGTGGGTGAGGGGAGTAGGGAAGAGGCCTTTTGCTCCCTCTATAGTCAGGAGACTCACGGGCTTGTAAGTTCTCAACACTCCTCCAGTCCGGGGATTTCCCTTGAATTATGCGCCATCTTGTTGTGTAAGTAGAATAGTGAGCGACACGTGCCCAGTCTGCAGTGTCTCCTACAGGTCAGTGAGTGACCATGCAGCTCAGTCATGTCACAATGATTTTGTGTGAAACCCTTGCAATGTGAGTTGCAGCTTGAATTTGTGCCTTGCATGGTAAGCAATGATAGAGCCAGTAAAGGTGTGTGAGGGCATGCATGGGCCAGCTGTTATTGTGGAACAGGGTAGCACCTTGTGGCCATTTACCTGGTAAATGTTGGTTCGTTTTAAGGTGGCAGATCCCTTAAGGTGCAGCATCCTCCACATTAGTTCCCGGGTCTGCCACCTCCTGTCAGGGTATCTGCCACCTCCTGCCAGGGTATCTGCCACCTCCTGTCAGGGTATCTGCCACCTCCTGCCAGGGTATCTGCCACCTCCTGTCCTCTGGGGAAGGTGCAGTGACAGCGACACCTCTACTTTGCCAACCACCAAATAATGTCGCCAAGGCTTCTTCGACAGCACCTCCCAAACCCGCGACCTCTACCACCTAGAAGGACAAGGGCAGCAGGCGCATGGGAACAACACCACCTGCACGTTCCCCTCCAAGTCACACACCATCCCGACTTGGAAATATATCACCGTTCCTTCATTGTCGCTGGGTCAAAATCCTGGAACTCCCTTCCTAACAGCACTGTGGGAGAACCGTCACCACACGGACTGCAGCGGTTCAAGAAGGCGGCTCACCACCACCTTCTCAAGGGCAGCGACGCCCACATCCCGTGAACGAATAAAAAAAAAAATGGTTCAGTGGGCAGCACTCTCACCTCAGAGTCAGAAGGTTGTGGGTTCAAGTCCCACTCCAGAGACTTGAGCTCACGACCTTGGCTGAGGGAGTACTGCACTGGGAGAGTCAGATGTGCTGTCTCTTGGTTAAGACATTAAACTGAGGCCCCGTCTGCCCCCTCAGGTGAACGTAAAAGATCCCATGGCAGTATTTTGAAGAAGAGCAGAGAGTTCTCCCCAATGTTTTGGCCAATATTTATCTCTCATCCAATATCACAAACGGATTATCTGGTCATTTATCACATTGTTGTTTGTGGGATCTTGCTGTGTGTAATTTGGCTGCTGCGTTTCCTACATTACAACAGTGACTACAATTCAAAAGTGCTTCATTGGCTGTAAAGCACCTTGGGATATCACGATAGGCACTATATAAATGTAAATCTTTCCTTAGGGACTTGGTGCTCCATCATCTGCTCTATTTCCTGCCTCCATATTTATTTTCCAGCCAATTCTTTTGCGCTTTGCAGCCTTTGAAATGGCTGCCAACTATTTCCCAGGTCCCCCGGCCACATCCTTTCAGATATGACCAGCAGTCCTTTAAGGGCCGACGCAGGGCTGGATTTCTCAGATCCAACCACCTCACCCCAGCCCCTTTGGTGAGCTTCCAGCACCAATGGCCAATCCAGGCCATGAATGCACATTCCATAATAAGTGAGGGCTGACCCCCTGACCAATCCCAATGTCTCCGCACCGGGGCCGGAAAATTGACCTCAGGATTTCCAGGACAATTATCCACAACGATGGTGCCAGTAGGTTCAAGGTGTTGACATCTCATTTTACAACTTAAAAGCAGGTCAAATGTTTGTGGATGTCCCATAACTCTGGCAATATTAGGCAATATTAGGGTCCTTCACAACATCTGGATTTTGTCTCCTTTGAGAAGGAATATTTGAAATCTCTCCAGGTTCAAGATTCCCAACTGTCCCGAGAGCTGCAGACTGTACCGCTCTTCAAAGGTGACCATTACACCAACCAATTGTCCATATAATGAGGGTCATAGACAGTGCTCATCAGGAACACTAGAGGTAGTGATAATGGTGGCTCACCATCAGGAACACCAGAGGTAGTGATAATGGGAGCTCGCCATCAGGAACACCAGAGGTAGTGATAATGGTGGCTCACCATCAGGAACACCAGAGGTAGTGATAATGGGAGCTCACCATCAGGAACACCAGAAGTAGTGATAATGGGAGCTCACCATCAGGAACACTAGAGATGGTGGTAATGGGAGCTCAACATCAGGAACACCAGAAGTAGTGATAATGGGAGCTCACCATCAGGAACACTAGAGGTAGTGATAATGGGAGCTCACCATCAGGAACACCAGAAGTAGTGATAATGGGAGCTCACCATCAGGAACACTAGAGATGGTGATAATGGGAGCTCACCATCAGGAACACCAGAAGTAGTGATAATGGGAGATCACCATCAGGAACACCAGAGGTAGTGATAATGGGAGCTCACCATCAGGAACACTAGAGATGGTGATAATGGGAGCTCACCATCAGGAACACCAGAAGTAGTGATAATGGGAGCCCACCATCAGAAACACTAGAGATGGTGATAATGGGAGCTCACCATCATTTACCTGAGGAAGGAGGAAGCCTCCGAAAGCTTGTGAATTTAAAATAAAATTGCTGGACTATAACTTGGTGTTGTAAAATTGTTTACAATTAGGAACACCAGAAGTAGTGATAATGGGAGATCACCATCAGGAACACTAGAGGTAGTGATAATGGGAGCTCACCATCAGGAACACCAGAAGTAGTGATAATGGGAGCTCACCATCAGGAACACTAGAGGTAGTGATAATGGGAGCTCACCATCAGGAACACTAGAGATAGTGATAATGGGAGCTCACCATCAGGAACACCAGAAGTAGTGATAATGGGAGCTCACCATCAGGAACACCAGAAGTAGTGATAATGGGAGCTCACCATCAGGAACACTAGAGGTAGTGATAATGGGAGCTCACCATCAGGAACACCTCGCCTCATACTCTGAAATTCCCTCCGTAAACCCCTCCTCCCTCCCACCTCCCTCTCCATAAGACCATAAGAGATAGGAGCAGGAGTAGGCCATTCGGCCCCTCGAGCCTGCTCCGCCATTTAATGAGATCATGGTTGATCTGATTTTTACCTCAACTCCACTTTCCCGCCCTTTCCCCGTATCCTCATCCATAAGACCCTCCTCACCGTGCTAATGTCTCTTTTTGGCGTGGCATCCGTTTCTTTCCTTCTGCCTCGGATGTTTTTCTACATTAAAGACACGATATGGTGCAAGTTGTTGTTGGTGTTATTGCTGCTACCAAAATCACCAGTGGGTTAAGTAGGAACAAGAGCAAGCTCGACCGTGCTGCCTCTGGTGGCGAATAGCCCAACAATATGGGGAAGAGATACCGAGGCCCATGGGACCTATCCAATATAGAAATTATAATTTCAGTACAGGAGCGCATAAAAGTTCATTGAATAATGAATGGTTGGAATGGATTTTGTATTTTTTTAAAAAAGGGATGATGTTTTTAATTTAAAACTCTAAAGACTATTGGAAGCGCCAGCATTCTGTATTTAAGGGGAGATCATACAAAAATACACAGCTGTGTTACCTCACAAATATAAAAAAAATCAAAAGGATTTGTATTTACTTCATAGCTCATCCAGTCTGAGAAAGATCTCGAAAGCATTTAAAACAATTTTTTTGAAGTGCAGTTGCTGATTTGTAGACTGTCGTGAAAGCTAAATGGCACACAGCAAGATCCCACAAACAGCACACAGCAAGATCCCACAAACTGCACACAGCAAGATCCCGCAAATGGCACACAGCAAGATCCCACAAACTGCACACAGCAAGATCCCACAAACAGCACACAGCAAGATCCCACAAACTGCACACAGCAAGATCCCACAAACTGCACACAGCAAGATCCCACAAACTGCACACAGCAAGATCCCACAAACTGCACACAGCAAGATCCCACAAACTGCACACAGCAAGATCCCACAAACTGCGGTGAATGACCAGGTAATATGTTTTGGTGGTTGAGGGATGAGAGACGTTGGTCAGGACACTGGATGAACTCGTCAATCCTCCGAGGGAGTCAGCGGTTCTTCACAGTCCAAGTAAGAAGGGAGTGAAGTAAATCGAGGAGTTGATGATTCGCGGTCAGTGCCGGGAGGTTAACGCTGGAATGACGATTTATACCCAAGGACAGCAGGATCTCCCTCTGTCACCAGCAAGGCAACAACCTTTTACATAAAAAGAGAATTAAAACCCTGAATCCTGGGAGCTTGAGATAAAAACCAATCATGTTACAGGTCAGTCAGCAGCTCAGAAGTAAGACGACAGATACTCAAGGATCTCGACACCATCCAGGACAAAGCAGCCCACTCGATCGGCTGCCCATCCCCCCACTCCCTTCACCACCGGCGCACTGTGGCTGCAGTGTGTACCATCCACAGGATGCACTGCAGCAACTCGCCAAGGCTTCATCGACAGCACCTCCCAAACCCGCGACCTCTACCACCTAGAAGGACAAGAGCAGCAGGTACATGGGAACAACACCACCTGCACGTTCCCCTCCAAGTCACACACCATCCTGACTTGGAAATATATCGCCGTTCCTTCATTGTCACTGGGTCAAAATCCTGGAACTCCCTTCCTAACAGCACTGTGGGAGAACCGTCACCACACGGACTGCAGCGGTTCAAGAAGGCGGCTCACCACCACCTTCTCAAGGGCAATTAGGGATGGGCAATAAATGCCGGCCTCGCCAGCGACGCCCACATCCTGAGAATGAATAAAAAAGTGTGGGTGCAGATAAAGGAGAAGCTTCTCATGTGAGGAGGAAAGGTGGGGTTCACAGTGGAGTGATCACACTGCAGCATCAGTCCTGTGGCTGGGAACTAAATGGTTCTGTTTCTTGATTTCCTGTAACTTCCAACCGCTCAGTGCGTTAATATGAATCCTTGCTTTTTTAAAAATCAGCTGGATCAGCAGCCAAGAGCGAAACAATTCAAAACATAGAACAGTGGCAGATTAAAAGGAGCAGTTTCCATCCACCAATCACCCATCTCAGCTTAGTGACACCGACAGGGATAATTTTCATTTGTTAATTGTCTCGGCTTTGTGGGCTCTGGGTAATCAGTCTCTGCAAAATTTCCCCAGCACTGACATTTTCAGTTGGTCCAACAGTTCAAGCAGGCTCTCCTTTCCAGGGCAGAGGTTATCACAGTAGGTACAGCATCGAGGGAGGCCATTCAGCCCATCATGCCTGTGCCGGCTCTTTGAAAGGTCTATTCAATTAGTCCCACTCCCCCTGCTCTTTCCCCGTAGCCCTGTAAATTTTTTGCCTTCAAGTATTTATCCAATTCCCTTTTGAAAGTTATTATTGAATCTGCTTCCACCGCCCTTTCAGGCAGCGCATTCCAGATCAGAACAACTCACTGCGTAAAACAAAATTTCCTCATCTCCCCTCTGGTTCTTTTGCCAATTACCTTAAATCTGTGTCCTCTGGTCACCGACCCTCCTGCCACTGGAAACAGTTTCTCTTTATTTACTCTATCAAAACCCTTCATGATTATGAACACCTCGATCAAATCTCCCCTTAACCTTCTCTGTTCTAAGGAGAAGGCTTATTTTGGGGGGGGGTGGGTGGTGGAGAGAGTAATTTACGTTGTGCTCTGATATCCCAAACAAACCCAATAGGTTGAAAAATGGGGCAGGTTAAAAACAGAACCCAAGGGTTAAACCGGCCGAGTTGTGTTTTCACCCACTCCCCATTAATCCCACACTGTCGGGCTCAGAGGGCCGAGAAAGCAAAATCCCACCCAATTAGATGAGGAATAAGAAAGGTCCTCATTGGGTGAATAGGATTACAACAACAAAGAGCAAACAAGAGAGCAACAAACAGCCTGGAACAAAGGCCCTGGATGCAAAGTGTCAGCGGTTGTGTGAAGCCGGGTGTGGGAGTGATGAGGACAGTGTTAGTAAAGGGCAGTGAAGCAGTTCCACCCACGAGAGAGATGAACATTTCCTGGTTTGGACCAGAAACACAGGAATCCACTCAAACAGTTCCCACCGTTTCTCTGCACAGTGTCACCAACTTTAACGTGCACATTTTCACCACCGAGGGTTTTGCCGGCCGTTGAGCTGTTATTCCTGTCGACAATCTCCTACATTACTGCACGTGAAAGTAGAGGTTTGGTACCATTGTTCCTCGGGGTGCAGTTTATAGAATCGCCCTGTTGAAAATGGAACAGTAATTTGAGTTTTTGATCTGCCTCGAATATACTGAACGTACTTTACAATAATTAAGTTTAAATAAATAACAGCCCCTTTCTGAAATTACTTTGCCATCTGAAGATATGTACAGAAAATGTTAAATTCAGGAGACTTCACATAAAAGACAACCTTCACTTTGGTTCATCATTGCAGAATCTGCCTGTGGGGGGCAATCGAAGGTTTGGGGAGGGAGAGGAGAGAAACAGGGACACGGACAGTGGGTAGTGTCAGTACAAGGATTTACACACCGACTGATCACAGCGGTTAGTGTCAGTACAAAGATTTACACACCTACTGATCACAGCAGTTAGTGTCAGTACAAGGATTTACACACCGACTGATCACAGCAGTTAGTGTCAGTACAAGGATTTACACACCTACTGATCACAGCGGTTAGTGTCAGTACAAGGATTTACACACCTACTGATCACAGCGGTTAGTGTCAGTACAATGATTTACACACCGACTGATCACAGCAGTTAGTGTCAGTACAAGGATTTACACACCTACTGATCACAGTGGGTAGTGTCAGTACAAGGATTTACACACCTACTGATCACAGCAGTTAGTGTCAGTACAAGGATTTACACACCGACTGATCACAGCGGTTAGTGTCAGTACAAGGATTTACACACCGGCTGATCACAGCAGTTAGTGTCAGTACAAGGATTTACACACCTACTGATCACAGCAGTTAGTGTCAGTACAAGGATTTACACACCTACTGATCACAGCGGTTAGTGTCAGTACAAGGATTTACACACCTACTGATCACAGCAGTTAGTGTCAGTACAAGGATTTACACACCTACTGATCACAGCAGTTAGTGTCAGTACAAGGATTTACACACCTACTGATCACAGCGGTTAGTGTCAGTACAAGGATTTACACACCTACTGATCACAGCAGTTAGTGTCAGTACAAGGATTTACACACCTACTGATCACAGCAGTTAGTGTCAGTACAAGGATTTACACACCTACTGATCACAGCAGTTAGTGTCAGTACAAGGATTTACACACCTACTGATCACAGCAGTTAGTGTCAGTACAAGGATTTACACACCGACTGATCACAGTTGCAGGGCTCCCCCATCAGGTGATATTTATTGACGGAGTTACAATCTGCTGTTAATTGGAGGTTTCACACGAGGCCCATTCCTGATTCTCACTCTCGTCCATAAACACCAGTAACCGAGAGCCCGAGATTAACCAGTCACTGGCGACAAATCACCTTCCCGTGTTTACAGAAAGGCTGAAATCACCCTGACTCTACAATTCACATCATGAGTGCTGCAGGTCTCCCTCGGTCTCCCCCTCACCCAGCCTCCTCCTCCTCCCCCGCCTCCTCCTCCTCCCCCGCCTCCTCCTCCTCCCCCGCCTCCTCCTCACCCAGTCTCCTCCTCCCCAGCCTCCTCCTCACCCAGCCTCCTCCTCCCCCACCTCCCCCTCACCCAGCCTCCTCCTCCTCAGCCTCCTCCTCCCCAGCCTCCTCCTCCCCCACCTCCCCCTCACCCAGCCTCCCCCTCACCCAGCCTCCTCCTCCCCAGCCTCCTACCCCCCTCCTGCCACCTCTCTGCAAACCCCCCCCCCCCCACCCCGCTTACCGGCCTCTCCCCATTCACCCATCCCCCCCACCGGCCAACCTCCTACCCCCCTCCCGCCGCCTCTCTCCATCGACACCCCCTATCCACCTACCCTGGCCTCTCTCGCCCCCAGAAAACAGCACAGTGAAGCAACTGACAATCAAACACTATTGAAAGAACGTTCAGTTATTTGATGCTGTGCTTCACTGGGCGACGCAGATCTCTGGATTGAGGGAAAAATCGTTGAATTTACAGCACAGAAGAATGTCATTCGGCCCATCGTGCCTGTGGTCGATTTAGCTCTTCAACTGGAGGCGGACAGTGTAGGGGCGGTGGAGAGAGAGGGTCTCCCTTACACTGACACTAACTGTTAATAATGAGTGTATTCAGCCCCAGACACTCGATCTGGTGCATTTTCCCTGCTGTGACCAGTGGGCCCTGTTTTTGCTGCCCTGACCTGTTCGAACAGCGAGAGGGGAATCACAATAATCTCATCCCATCTCTTTTGTTTAAACGCTAAAAAGATCAAAGCAATTAATCTTCACCTTTAGCTGTTTTTTTTATTAATTAAAACGGATCAAACTGACTGCAGTCTGCGGTGAGGAGATGATTTTATGGCGAGGATCTTATCCAAGTCCCAGCCTTTAGCTGACTGGAGAAAGATAACTGCCACCGGGGAATACAGAAAGCAATGGCAGTAACGGGGGGAGAGATTGGAACGAGCAGGCAGCTTCCTTTCAACGTGGAACTGAGTATCTGCGTTTCCAAATACATTGGGTGATTGTTAAAAGGATGTCGACAAATTGACTCAAATTAGTCTCCACATCAAATTAGTTTAGCACGGGTGGGTAAAGTTTAAGCTTTCAGGGCCTTGCAACGTGGCAACAGCAGAGAGCAGCTCCTTTCCAGGGTATCAAAACAAGAAATAAGCAAAATAAATGCGAGGCAAGAGTATGATTTGACAACGCTTGAAGTCTCCCATTCCGTTCATGTCTTGTTACAGGATTCAGACACCAGGAACCCACATTTTGGATTTAATTATGCTGTTTGATGCGGCTGAAATCCCTTGATTGTTACTTAATGACAAATAAATCCCCCAAAGGAATTGAACAAAGATTAAAAAGGATTTTCAGATTTTCACTCTGCATTCAGTCAAACTGTCAGTGAGTCCAATCCCCCTGTGCCCTGGGACAGTGAGACCAGGGACCTGAGCTGCTTATTCTGCTTACAGTAATCTAATTACAGCCACTCTTCAATTCACAGCCTGTCTTCAGTCACCAGCTTTAGTTGGACCTCCCTCCCTCCCCCAGCCCAGAGTACAGACTAATCCCTTTAACTGGAGTACTTGGGGAGATTGCTCAGCCCGGACTGGTCCAGGCAGCAATTGAAGAGGGAGATGCATCTAGAGTATCAGTGACCCCACAGCATCCAGCCCAGGGCTAGGTCCCGGGTGTCTCACCGATCCTCGCTCCCCGTCAATGGTTCCCTGATCCTCTCTCCTT